>NW_024570692.1:0-130588 GCF_018345385.1 Vulpes lagopus | reverse complement strand
GGTACCTCCTGGCTTAGAACACTGTTACGTTCTCAGTGCCCGAGGAACGCAGCTAGTTGAAAGCTGGCTTGTAGGCGTGCTTCCTTGTGCGAGCTGAGTTCAGGGCAGGACCCTCCCGCATTCTGACTGCCCGTAGACGTAGGTCCCAGCATCCTTATGTTAGGTGCCGGAAGAGGTTGTGTGAAGAGCATGTGGAAGTGACAGGATTCTCCTCAGGTGTATCTGATCTCAATGCAGACATTGCAAACGTCCTTGTTCAATGAGAGTGTAGCTCGGTCCTAGCTCCCATCAAAGTGTCTAGCAGACATCTGCCTGCAAAGCATACACACTTCCGAGAGTTGGGCTTATGGACTGTCCCTCCCACATCCTGCCTGCACGTACACCGCGCTCCTAACAGGCCTAGCCCCGATGCGTGCCTGAAGTGTTGTGAGAGGTAAGTGGAAAGTCCCGGCCCACAAGACTAGTGCATCCAAGCTCAACCCAGCGATTTCCTAGTATTTCCTGTGTGAGCCAGGTGCTACATCCTAAGTGCCATACGAGAGAAGCTAGCTGAACGCCTTGTCCGAAAGCAACTTACTTCGGAGAGTTGAGCTCACCCTCAGTCCCTCACAGTTGCACACTGCCTGCAGAAAGAGTTTCCAACATCTGCACCACAGCCGTTTGTCAGAGGCTTGTGAGACGCAAGTGGAATAAGCAGACCTGGAGGGTGTCTCCAGCTGCAGTGGAGTGGTATTCTGGGTACCTCCTGGCTTAGAACACTGTTACGTTCTCAGTGCCCGAGGAACGCAGCTAGTTGAAAGCTGGCTTGTAGGCGTGCTTCCTTGTGCGAGCTGAGTTCAGGGCAGGACCCTCCCGCATTCTGACTGCCCGTAGACGTAGGTCCCAGCATCCTTATGTTAGGTGCCGGAAGAGGTTGTGTGAAGAGCATGTGAAGTGACAGGATTCTCCTCAGGTGTATCTGATCTCAATGCAGACATTGCAAACGTCCTTGTTCAATGAGAGTGTAGCTCGGTCCTAGCTCCCATCAAAGTGTCTAGCAGACATCTGCCTGCAAAGCATACACACTTCCGAGAGTTGGGCTTATGGACTGTCCCTCCCACATCCTGCCTGCACGTACACCGCGCTCCTAACAGGCCTAGCCCCGATGCGTGCCTGAAGTGTTGTGAGAGGTAAGTGGAAAGTCCCGGCCCACAAGACTAGTGCATCCAAGCTCAACCCAGCGATTTCCTAGTATTTCCTGTGTGAGCCAGGTGCTACATCCTAAGTGCCATACGAGAGAAGCTAGCTGAACGCCTTGTCCGAAAGCAACTTACTTCGGAGAGTTGAGCTCACCCTCAGTCCCTCACAGTTGCACACTGCCTGCAGAAAGAGTTTCCAACATCTGCACCACAGCCGTTTGTCAGAGGCTTGTGAGACGCAAGTGGAATAAGCAGACCTGGAGGGTGTCTCCAGCTGCAGTGGAGTGGTATTCTGGGTACCTCCTGGCTTAGAACACTGTTACGTTCTCAGTGCCCGAGGAACGCAGCTAGTTGAAAGCTGGCTTGTAGGCGTGCTTCCTTGTGCGAGCTGAGTTCAGGGCAGGACCCTCCCGCATTCTGACTGCCCGTAGACGTAGGTCCCAGCATCCTTATGTTAGGTGCCGGAAGAGGTTGTGTGAAGAGCATGTGGAAGTGACAGGATTCTCCTCAGGTGTATCTGATCTCAATGCAGACATTGCAAACGTCCTTGTTCAATGAGAGTGTAGCTCGGTCCTAGCTCCCATCAAAGTGTCTAGCAGACATCTGCCTGCAAAGCATACACACTTCCGAGAGTTGGGCTTATGGACTGTCCCTCCCACATCCTGCCTGCACGTACACCGCGCTCCTAACAGGCCTAGCCCGATGCGTGCCTGAAGTGTTGTGAGAGGTAAGTGGAAAGTCCCGGCCCACAAGACTAGTGCATCCAAGCTCAACCCAGCGATTTCCTAGTATTTCCTGTGTGAGCCAGGTGCTACATCCTAAGTGCCATACGAGAGAAGCTAGCTGAACGCCTTGTCCGAAAGCAACTTACTTCGGAGAGTTGAGCTCACCCTCAGTCCCTCACAGTTGCACACTGCCTGCAGAAAGAGTTTCCAACATCTGCACCACAGCCGTTTGTCAGAGGCTTGTGAGACGCAAGTGGAATAAGCAGACCTGGAGGGTGTCTCCAGCTGCAGTGGAGTGGTATTCTGGGTACCTCCTGGCTTAGAACACTGTTACGTTCTCAGTGCCCGAGGAACGCAGCTAGTTGAAAGCTGGCTTGTAGGCGTGCTTCCTTGTGCGAGCTGAGTTCAGGGCAGGACCCTCCCGCATTCTGACTGCCCGTAGACGTAGGTCCCAGCATCCTTATGTTAGGTGCCGGAAGAGGTTGTGTGAAGAGCATGTGGAAGTGACAGGATTCTCCTCAGGTGTATCTGATCTCAATGCAGACATTGCAAACGTCCTTGTTCAATGAGAGTGTAGCTCGGTCCTAGCTCCCATCAAAGTGTCTAGCAGACATCTGCCTGCAAAGCATACACACTTCCGAGAGTTGGGCTTATGGACTGTCCCTCCCACATCCTGCCTGCACGTACACCGCGCTCCTAACAGGCCTAGCCCCGATGCGTGCCTGAAGTGTTGTGAGAGGTAAGTGGAAAGTCCCGGCCCACAAGACTAGTGCATCCAAGCTCAACCCAGCGATTTCCTAGTATTTCCTGTGTGAGCCAGGTGCTACATCCTAAGTGCCATACGAGAGAAGCTAGCTGAACGCCTTGTCCGAAAGCAACTTACTTCGGAGAGTTGAGCTCACCCTCAGTCCCTCACAGTTGCACACTGCCTGCAGAAAGAGTTTCCAACATCTGCACCACAGCCGTTTGTCAGAGGCTTGTGAGACGCAAGTGGAATAAGCAGACCTGGAGGGTGTCTCCAGCTGCAGTGGAGTGGTATTCTGGGTACCTCCTGGCTTAGAACACTGTTACGTTCTCAGTGCCCGAGGAACGCAGCTAGTTGAAAGCTGGCTTGTAGGCGTGCTTCCTTGTGCGAGCTGAGTTCAGGGCAGGACCCTCCCGCATTCTGACTGCCCGTAGACGTAGGTCCCAGCATCCTTATGTTAGGTGCCGGAAGAGGTTGTGTGAAGAGCATGTGGAAGTGACAGGATTCTCCTCAAGTGTATCTGATCTCAATGCAGACATTGCAAACGTCCTTGTTCAATGAGAGTGTAGCTCGGTCCTAGCTCCCATCAAAGTGTCTAGCAGACATCTGCCTGCAAAGCATACACACTTCCGAGAGTTGGGCTTATGGACTGTCCCTCCCACATCCTGCCTGCACGTACACCGCGCTCCTAACAGGCCTAGCCCGATGCGTGCCTGAAGTGTTGTGAGAGGTAAGTGGAAAGTCCCGGCCCACAAGACTAGTGCATCCAAGCTCAACCCAGCGATTTCCTAGTATTTCCTGTGTGAGCCAGGTGCTACATCCTAAGTGCCATACGAGAGAAGCTAGCTGAACGCCTTGTCCAAAAGCAACTTACTTCGGAGAGTTGAGCTCACCCTCAGTCCCTCACAGTTGCACACTGCCTGCAGAAAGAGTTTCCAACATCTGCACCACAGCCGTTTGTCAGAGGCTTGTGAGACGCAAGTGGAATAAGCAGACCTGGAGGGTGTCTCCAGCTGCAGTGGAGTGGTATTCTGGGTACCTCCTGGCTTAGAACACTGTTACGTTCTCAGTGCCCGAGGAACGCAGCTAGTTGAAAGCTGGCTTGTAGGCGTGCTTCCTTGTGCGAGCTGAGTTCAGGGCAGGACCCTCCCGCATTCTGACTGCCCGTAGACGTAGGTCCCAGCATCCTTATGTTAGGTGCCGGAAGAGGTTGTGTGAAGAGCATGTGCAAGTGACAGGATTCTCCTCAAGTGTATCTGATCTCAATGCAGACATTGCAAACGTCCTTGTTCAATGAGAGTGTAGCTCAGTCCTAGCTCCCGTCAAAGTGTCTAGCAGACATCTGCCTGCAAAGCATACACACTTCCGAGAGTTGGGCTTATGGACTGTCCCTCCCACATCCTGCCTGCACGTACACCGCGCTCCTAACAGGCCTAGCCCCGATGCGTGCCTGAAGTGTTGTGAGAGGTAAGTGGAAAGTCCCGGCCCACAAGACTAGTGCATCCAAGCTCAACCCAGCGATTTCCTAGTATTTCCTGTGTGAGCCAGGGTGCTACATCCTAAGTGCCATACGAGAGAAGCTAGCTGAACGCCTTGTCCGAAAGCAACTTACTTCGGAGAGTTGAGCTCACCCTCAGTCCCTCACAGTTGCACACTGCCTGCAGAAAGAGTTTCCAACATCTGCACCACAGCCGTTTGTCAGAGGCTTGTGAGACGCAAGTGGAATAAGCAGACCTGGAGGGTGTCTCCAGCTGCAGTGGAGTGGTATTCTGGTACCTCCTGGCTTAGAACACTGTTACGTTCTCAGTGCCCGAGGAACGCAGCTAGTTGAAAGCTGGCTTGTAGGCGTGCTTCCTTGTGCGAGCTGAGTTCAGGGCAGGACCCTCCCGCATTCTGACTGCCCGTAGACGTAGGTCCCAGCATCCTTATGTTAGGTGCCGGAAGAGGTTGTGTGAAGAGCATGTGCAAGTGACAGGATTCTCCTCAGTGTATCTGATCTCAATGCAGACATTGCAAACGTCCTTGTTCAATGAGAGTGTAGCTCGGTCCTAGCTCCCATCAAAGTGTCTAGCAGACATCTGCCTGCAAAGCATACACACTTCCGAGAGTTGGGCTTATGGACTGTCCCTCCCACATCCTGCCTGCACGTACACCGCGCTCCTAACAGGCCTAGCCCGATGCGTGCCTGAAGTGTTGTGAGAGGTAAGTGGAAAGTCCCGGCCCACAAGACTAGTGCATCCAAGCTCAACCCAGCGATTTCCTAGTATTTCCTGTGTGAGCCGGGTGCTACGTCCTAAGTGCCATACGAGAGAAGCTAGCTGAACGCCTTGTCCAAAAGCAACTTACTTCGGAGAGTTGAGCTCACCCTCAGTCCCTCACAGTTGCACACTGCCTGCAGAAAGAGTTTCCAACATCTGCACCACAGCCGTTTGTCAGAGGCTTGTGAGACGCAAGTGGAATAAGCAGACCTGGAGGGTGTCTCCAGCTGCAGTGGAGTGGTATTCTGGGTACCTCCTGGCTTAGAACACTGTTACGTTCTCAGTGCCCGAGGAACGCAGCTAGTTGAAAGCTGGCTTGTAGGCGTGCTTCCTTGTGCGAGCTGAGTTCAGGGCAGGACCCTCCCGCATTCTGACTGCCCGTAGACGTAGGTCCCAGCATCCTTATGTTAGGTGCCGGAAGAGGTTGTGTGAAGAGCATGTGCAAGTGACAGGATTCTCCTCAAATGTATCTGATCTCAATGCAGACATTGCAAACGTCGTTGTTCAATGAGAGTGTAGCTCGGTCCTAGCTCCCGTCAAAGTGTCTAGCAGACATCTGCCTGCAACGCATACACACTTCCGAGAGTTGGGCTTATGGACTGTCCCTCCCACATCCTGCCTGCACGTACACCTCGCTCCTCACCGGCTTCGGTCCGATGCGTGCCTGATGTGTTGTGAGAGGTACGTGGAAAGTCCCGGCCCACAATACTAGTGCATCCAAGCTCAACTTTCATGGGAGCTAGGACCGAGCTACACTCTCATTGAACAAGGACGTTTACAATGTCTGCAATGAGATCAGATACACTTGAGCAGAGTCCTGTCACTTCTACTTGCTTTTCCACAACCTCTTCCGGCGCCTAACATAAGGGTGCTGGGACCTTTGTCTACGGGCAGGCAGAATGCGGGCGGGTCCTGTCATGACCTCAGCTCGCACAAGGAAGCATGCCTACAAGCCAGCTTTCAACTAGCTGCGTTCCTCGGGCACTGAGAACGTAACAGTGTTCTAAGCCAGGAGGTACCCAGAATACCACTCCACTGCAGCTGGAGACACCCTCCAGGTCTGCTTATTCCACTTGCGTCTCACAAGCCTCTGACAAACGGCTGTGGTGCAGATGTTGGAAACTCTTCCTGCAGGCAGTGTGCAACTGTGAGGGACTGAGGGTGAGCTCAACTCTCCGAAGTAAGTTGCTTTCGGACAAGGCGTTCAGCTAGCTTCTCTCGTATGGCACTTAGGATGTCGCACCTGGCTCACACAGGAAATACTAGGAAATCGCTGGGTTGAGCTTGGATGCACTAGTCTTGTGGGCCGGGACTTTCCACTTACCTCTCACAACACTTCAGGCACGCACCGGGCTAGGCCTGTTAGGAGCGCGGTGTACGTGCAGGCAGGATGTGGAAGGGACAGTCCATAAGCCAAATCACAGAAGTGTGTATGCTTTGCAGGCAGATGTCTGCTAGACACTTTGATGGGAGCTAGGACCGAGCTACACTCTCATTGAACAAGGACGTTTGCAATGTCTGCATTGAGATCAGATACACCTGAGGAGAATCCTGTCACTTCCACAATCTCTTCACACAACCTCTTCCGGCACCTAACAGAAGAATGCTGGGACCTACGTCTACGGGCAGTCAGAATGCGGGAGGGTCCTCCCCTGAACTCCGCTCGCACAAGGAAGCACGCCTACAAGCCAGCTTTCAACTAGCTGCGTTCCTCGGGCACTGAGAACGTAACAGTGTTCTAAGCCAGGAGGTACCCAGAATACCACTCCACTGCAGCTGGAGACACCCTCCAGGTCTGCTTATTCCACTTGCGTCTCACAAGCCTCTGACAAACGGCTGTGGTGCAGATGTTGGAAACTCTTTCTGCAGGCAGTGTGCAACTGTGAGGGACTGAGGGTGAGCTCAACTCTCCGAAGTAAGTTGCTTTCGGACAAGGCGTTCAGCTAGCTTCTCTCGTATGGCACTTAGGATGTCGCACCTGGCTCACACAGGAAATACTAGGAAATCGCTGGGTTGAGCTTGGATGCACTAGTCTTGTGGGCCGGGACTTTCCACTTACCTCTCACAACACTTCAGGCACGCATCGGGGCTAGGCCTGTTAGGAGCGCGGTGTACGTGCAGGCAGGATGTGGGAGGGACAGTCCATAAGCCCAACTCTCGGAAGTGTGTATGCTTTGCAGGCAGATGTCTGCTAGACACTTTGATGGGAGCTAGGACCGAGCTACACTCTCATTGAACAAGGACGTTTGCAATGTCTGCATTGAGATCAGATACACCTGAGGAGAATCCTGTCACTTCCACATGCTCTTCACACAACCTCTTCCGGCACCTAACATAAGGATGCTGGGACCTACGTCTACGGGCAGTCAGAATGCGGGAGGGTCCTGCCCTGAACTCAGCTCGCACAAGGAAGCACGCCTACAAGCCAGCTTTCAACTAGCTGCGTTCCTCGGGCACTGAGAACGTAACAGTGTTCTAAGCCAGGAGGTACCCAGAATACCACTCCACTGCAGCTGGAGACACCCTCCAGGTCTGCTTATTCCACTTGCGTCTCACAAGCCTCTGACAAACGGCTGTGGTGCAGATGTTGGAAACTCTTTCTGCAGGCAGTGTGCAACTGTGAGGGACTGAGGGTGAGCTCAACTCTCCGAAGTAAGTTGCTTTCGGACAAGGCGTTCAGCTAGCTTCTCTCGTATGGCACTTAGGATGTAGCACCTGGCTCACACAGGAAATACTAGGAAATCGCTGGGTTGAGCTTGGATGCACTAGTCTTGTGGGCCGGGACTTTCCACTTACCTCTCACAACACTTCAGGCACGCATCGGGGCTAGGCCTGTTAGGAGCGCGGTGTACGTGCAGGCAGGATGTGGGAGGGACAGTCCATAAGCCCAACTCTCGGAAGTGTGTATGCTTTGCAGGCAGATGTCTGCTAGACACTTTGATGGGAGCTAGGACCGAGCTACACTCTCATTGAACAAGGACGTTTGCAATGTCTGCATTGAGATCAGATACACCTGAGGAGAATCCTGTCACTTCCACATGCTCTTCACACAACCTCTTCCGGCACCTAACATAAGGATGCTGGGACCTACGTCTACGGGCAGTCAGAATGCGGGAGGGTCCTGCCCTGAACTCAGCTCGCACAAGGAAGCACGCCTACAAGCCAGCTTTCAACTAGCTGCGTTCCTCGGGCACTGAGAACGTAACAGTGTTCTAAGCCAGGAGGTACCCAGAATACCACTCCACTGCAGCTGGAGACACCCTCCAGGTCTGCTTATTCCACTTGCGTCTCACAAGCCTCTGACAAACGGCTGTGGTGCAGATGTTGGAAACTCTTTCTGCAGGCAGTGTGCAACTGTGAGGGACTGAGGGTGAGCTCAACTCTCCGAAGTAAGTTGCTTTCGGACAAGGCGTTCAGCTAGCTTCTCTCGTATGGCACTTAGGATGTCGCACCTGGCTCACACAGGAAATACTAGGAAATCGCTGGGTTGAGCTTGGATGCACTAGTCTTGTGGGCCGGGACTTTCCACTTACCTCTCACAACACTTCAGGCACGCATCGGGGCTAGGCCTGTTAGGAGCGCGGTGTACGTGCAGGCAGGATGTGGGAGGGACAGTCCATAAGCCCAACTCTCGGAAGTGTGTATGCTTTGCAGGCAGATGTCTGCTAGACACTTTGATGGGAGCTAGGACCGAGCTACACTCTCATTGAACAAGGACGTTTGCAATGTCTGCATTGAGATCAGATACACCTGAGGAGAATCCTGTCACTTCCACATGCTCTTCACACAACCTCTTCCGGCACCTAACATAAGGATGCTGGGACCTACGTCTACGGGCAGTCAGAATGCGGGAGGGTCCTGCCCTGAACTCAGCTCGCACAAGGAAGCACGCCTACAAGCCAGCTTTCAACTAGCTGCGTTCCTCGGGCACTGAGAACGTAACAGTGTTCTAAGCCAGGAGGTACCCAGAATACCACTCCACTGCAGCTGGAGACACCCTCCAGGTCTGCTTATTCCACTTGCGTCTCACAAGCCTCTGACAAACGGCTGTGGTGCAGATGTTGGAAACTCTTTCTGCAGGCAGTGTGCAACTGTGAGGGACTGAGGGTGAGCTCAACTCTCCGAAGTAAGTTGCTTTCGGACAAGGCGTTCAGCTAGCTTCTCTCGTATGGCACTTAGGATGTCGCACCTGGCTCACACAGGAAATACTAGGAAATCGCTGGGTTGAGCTTGGATGCACTAGTCTTGTGGGCCGGGACTTTCCACTTACCTCTCACAACACTTCAGGCACGCATCGGGGCTAGGCCTGTTAGGAGCGCGGTGTACGTGCAGGCAGGATGTGGGAGGGACAGTCCATAAGCCCAACTCTCGGAAGTGTGTATGCTTTGCAGGCAGATGTCTGCTAGACACTTTGATGGGAGCTAGGACCGAGCTACACTCTCATTGAACAAGGACGTTTGCAATGTCTGCATTGAGATCAGATACACCTGAGGAGAATCCTGTCACTTCCACATGCTCTTCACACAACCTCTTCCGGCATCTAACATAAGGATGCTGCGACCTACGTCTACGGGCAGTCAGATGCGGGAGGGTCCTGCCCAAAACTCAGCTCATACAAGGAAGCACGCCTACAAGCCAGCGTTCAACTAGCTGCGTTCCTCGGGCACTGAGAACGTAACAGTGTTCTAAGCCAGGAGGTACCCAGAATACCACTCCACTGCAGCTGGAGACACCCTCCAGGTCTGCTTATTCCACTTGCGTCTCACAAGCCTCTGACAAACGGCTGTGGTGCAGATGTTGGAAACTCTTTCTGCAGGCAGTGTGCAACTGTGAGGGACTGAGGGTGAGCTCAACTCTCCGAAGTAAGTTGCTTTCGGACAAGGCGTTCAGCTAGCTTCTCTCGTATGGCACTTAGGATGTCGCACCTGGCTCACACAGGAAATACTAGGAAATCGCTGGGTTGAGCTTGGATGCACTAGTCTTGTGGGCCGGGACTTTCCACTTACCTCTCACAACACTTCAGGCACGCATCGGGGCTAGGCCTGTTAGGAGCGCGGTGTACGTGCAGGCAGGATGTGGGAGGGACAGTCCATAAGCCCAACTCTCGGAAGTGTGTATGCTTTGCAGGCAGATGTCTGCTAGACACTTTGATGGGAGCTAGGACCGAGCTACACTCTCATTGAACAAGGACGTTTGCAATGTCTGCATTGATTGGACTCAGATTCACTTGAGCAGAGTCCTGTCACTTCCACATGCTTTTCACACAACCTCTTCCGGCACCTAACATAAGGATGCTGGGACCTACGTCTACGGGCAGTCAGAATGCGGGAGGGTCCTGCCCTGAACTCAGCTCGCACAAGGAAGCACGCCTACAAGCCAGCTTTCAACTAGCTGCGTTCCTCGGGCACTGAGAACGTAACAGTGTTCTAAGCCAGGAGGTACCCAGAATACCACTCCACTGCAGCTGGAGACACCCTCCAGGTCTGCTTATTCCACTTGCGTCTCACAAGCCTCTGACAAACGGCTGTGGTGCAGATGTTGGAAACTCTTTCTGCAGGCAGTGTGCAACTGTGAGGGACTGAGGGTGAGCTCAACTCTCCGAAGTAAGTTGCTTTCGGACAAGGCGTTCAGCTAGCTTCTCTCGTATGGCACTTAGGATGTCGCACCTGGCTCACACAGGAAATACTAGGAAATCGCTGGGTTGAGCTTGGATGCACTAGTCTTGTGGGCCGGGACTTTCCACTTACCTCTCACAACACTTCAGGCACGCATCGGGGCTAGGCCTGTTAGGAGCGCGGTGTACGTGCAGGCAGGATGTGGGAGGGACAGTCCATAAGCCCAACTCTCGGAAGTGTGTATGCTTTGCAGGCAGATGTCTGCTAGACACTTTGATGGGAGCTAGGACCGAGCTACACTCTCATTGAACAAGGACGTTTGCAATGTCTGCATTGAGATCAGATACACCTGAGGAGAATCCTGTCACTTCCACATGCTCTTCACACAACCTCTTCCGGCACCTAACATAAGGATGCTGGGACCTACGTCTACGGGCAGTCAGAATGCGGGAGGGTCCTGCCCTGAACTCAGCTCGCACAAGGAAGCACGCCTACAAGCCAGCTTTCAACTAGCTGCGTTCCTCGGGCACTGAGAACGTAACAGTGTTCTAAGCCAGGAGGTACCCAGAATACCACTCCACTGCAGCTGGAGACACCCTCCAGGTCTGCTTATTCCACTTGCGTCTCACAAGCCTCTGACAAACGGCTGTGGTGCAGATGTTGGAAACTCTTTCTGCAGGCAGTGTGCAACTGTGAGGGACTGAGGGTGAGCTCAACTCTCCGAAGTAAGTTGCTTTCGGACAAGGCGTTCAGCTAGCTTCTCTCGTATGGCACTTAGGATGTCGCACCTGGCTCACACAGGAAATACTAGGAAATCGCTGGGTTGAGCTTGGATGCACTAGTCTTGTGGGCCGGGACTTTCCACTTACCTCTCACAACACTTCAGGCACGCATCGGGGCTAGGCCTGTTAGGAGCGCGGTGTACGTGCAGGCAGGATGTGGGAGGGACAGTCCATAAGCCCAACTCTCGGAAGTGTGTATGCTTTGCAGGCAGATGTCTGCTAGACACTTTGATGGGAGCTAGGACCGAGCTACACTCTCATTGAACAAGGACGTTTGCAATGTCTGCATTGAGATCAGATACACCTGAGGAGAATCCTGTCACTTCCACATGCTCTTCACACAACCTCTTCCGGCACCTAACATAAGGATGCTGGGACCTACGTCTACGGGCAGTCAGAATGCGGGAGGGTCCTGCCCTGAACTCAGCTCGCACAAGGAAGCACGCCTACAAGCCAGCTTTCAACTAGCTGCGTTCCTCGGGCACTGAGAACGTAACAGTGTTCTAAGCCAGGAGGTACCCAGAATACCACTCCACTGCAGCTGGAGACACCCTCCAGGTCTGCTTATTCCACTTGCGTCTCACAAGCCTCTGACAAACGGCTGTGGTGCAGATGTTGGAAACTCTTTCTGCAGGCAGTGTGCAACTGTGAGGGACTGAGGGTGAGCTCAACTCTCCGAAGTAAGTTGCTTTCGGACAAGGCGTTCAGCTAGCTTCTCTCGTATGGCACTTAGGATGTCGCACCTGGCTCACACAGGAAATACTAGGAAATCGCTGGGTTGAGCTTGGATGCACTAGTCTTGTGGGCCGGGACTTTCCACTTACCTCTCACAACACTTCAGGCACGCATCGGGGCTAGGCCTGTTAGGAGCGCGGTGTACGTGCAGGCAGGATGTGGGAGGGACAGTCCATAAGCCCAACTCTCGGAAGTGTGTATGCTTTGCAGGCAGATGTCTGCTAGACACTTTGATGGGAGCTAGGACCGAGCTACACTCTCATTGAACAAGGACGTTTGCAATGTCTGCATTGAGATCAGATACACTTGAGGAGAATCCTGTCACTTCCACATGCTCTTCACACAACCTCTTCCGGCACCTAACATAAGGATGCTGGGACCTACGTCTACGGGCAGTCAGAATGCGGGAGGGTCCTGCCCTGAACTCAGCTCGCACAAGGAAGCACGCCTACAAGCCAGCTTTCAACTAGCTGCGTTCCTCGGGCACTGAGAACGTAACAGTGTTCTAAGCCAGGAGGTACCCAGAATACCACTCCACTGCAGCTGGAGACACCCTCCAGGTCTGCTTATTCCACTTGCGTCTCACAAGCCTCTGACAAACGGCTGTGGTGCAGATGTTGGAAACTCTTTCTGCAGGCAGTGTGCAACTGTGAGGGACTGAGGGTGAGCTCAACTCTCCCAAGTAAGTTGCTTTTGGACAAGGCGTACAGCTAGCTTCTCTCGTATGGCACTTAGATGTAGCACCTGGGTCACACAGGAAATACTAGGAAACCGCTAGATTGAGCTTGGATGCACTAGTCTTGTGGGCCGGGACTTTCCACTTACCTCTCACAACACTTCAGTCACGCATCGAGCCTAGACCTGTTAGGAGCGAGGTGTACCTGCAGGCAGGATGTGGGAGGGACAGGCCATAAGCTCAACTCTCAGGGTCGTGTATGCCTGGGAGGCAGATGTCTGCTCCCCACTCATACAGGGAGTTAGAACCTAGCTACACTCTAATTGAACAAGGACATTGGCAATCGCTGTATTCAACTCACCTTGCCGTGAGGGCAGGCCTGACGTTTCCACAGGCATTTCTCACAACGTCTCCCTGCACCTGACATGATGATGTTAGCAGCTCCACCCACAGGGGACCCGAGGTGGACGGTCCTTCGTTGAGCTCAACTCTCAAAAGGAAGCATGCCCCGAATGCAGCTTTCCACTAGCTGCGTTCTTATGGCCGTGAGAACGTAGCAGCACTGGAAGTCAGGACGTTGCGTGAATATTGCTCTACTGCACCGAGTGACAGCACCATTGAGGCCTGCAGCTTGCCCCTTGCGTCCCATGAGCTTCTGACAAACATGTCTAGTGACGATGTTCATAACTCCATGTGCAGGCAGTGTGGAAGTGGGAAGGACCGCGAATCAGCTCATCTCACAGAAGGAAGTTCCCCCGAGAGAGAGCTTGCAACTAGGTACTCAGGGTTGGAAGTTAGTATGTACCACCCATCTGAGGGAGGAAGTCATCAGAAGTCACTGGATTGAGCAAAGAGACACTTGCCTCTCACAAAGCTTGAATCCCGTGTCCAACAAAATCCCTTGGCTGCAAAGGGTACAGGCGGTCAGCATGTGGGAGGTTGAAGCCATCAGCTCAACCCAAAGGAGTGTGCATGCCTTGGAGGCAGCTGTCCGCTAGGCGCGAAATTGACAAGCCAGTCATTGGTGCTCTCTCTGCTCCTGTGCCGCGTAGAATGAAATGCTGTACAAGCGAACCGTACAGGCAGTCAGGATGTGGGAGTGATAGGCCATAAGCTCAACTCTCGGAAGTGTGTACGCTTTCCAGGCAGATGGCTGCTAGACACTTATTGATGGGAGCTGGGACCGAGCTACACTCTCATTGAACAAGGACGTTTGCAATGTCTGTATTGGACTCAGATTCACTTGAGCAGAGTCCTGTCACTTCCATATGCTTTTCACACAACCTCTTCCGGCACCTAAAATAAGGATGCTGGGACCTAGGTCTACGGGCAGTCAGGATGTGGGAGGGTCCTGCCCTGACCTCAGCTCGCACAAGGAAGCATGCCTACAAGCCAGCTTTCAACCAGCTGCGTTCTTTCAACTAGCTGGGCACTGAGAACGTAGCAGTACTCTAAGCAGGAGGTACCCAGAATACCACTCCACTGCAGCTGGAGACACCCTCCAGGTCTGCTTATTCAACTTGCGTCTCACAAGCCTCTGACAAACAGCTCTGGTGCAGATGTTGGAAACTCATTCTGCAGGCAATGTGCAACTGTGAGCGACTGAGGGTGAGCTCAACTCTCCGAAGTAAGTTGCTTTTGGACAAGGCGTTCAGCTAGCTTCTCTCGTATGGCACTTAGGATGTCGCACCTGGCTCACACAGGAAATACTAGGAAATCACTGGATTGAGCTTGGAGGCACTAGTCTTGTGGGCCGGGACTTTCCACTTACCTCTCACAACACTTCAGGCACGCATCGGGGCTAGGCCTGTTAGGAGCGCGGTGTACCTGCAGGCAGAATGTGGGAGGGACAGTCCATAAGCTCAACTCCCAGAAGTGTGTATGCTTTGCAGGCAGATGTCTGCTACACAGTTTGATGGGAGCTAGGACCGAGCTACACTCTCATTGAACAAGGACGTTTGCAATGTCTGTATTGAGATGAGATACACTTGAGGAGAATCCTGTCACTTCCACATGCTTTTCACACAACGTCTTCCTGCGCCTAACCTAAGGATGCTGGGACCTATGTCTACGGGCAGTCAGGATGCCGGAGGGTCCTGCCCTGACCTCAGCTCACACAAGGAAGCATGCCTACAAGCCAGCTTTCAACTAGCTGAGTTATTAGGGCACTGAGAACGTAACAGTGTTCTAAGCCAGGAGGTACCCAGAATACCACTCCACTGCAGCTGGAGACACCCTTCAGGTCTGCTTATTCCACTTGCGTCTCACAAGCCTCTGACAAACGCCTGTGGTGCAGATGTTGGAAACTCTTTCTGCAGGCAGTGTGCAACTGTGAGGGACTGAGGGTGAGCTCAACTCTCCGAAGTAATTTGCTCTCGGACAAGGCGTTCAGCTAGCTTCTCTCGTATGGCACTTAGGATGTAGCACCTGGCTTACAGAGGAAATACTAGGAAATCGCTGGATTGAGCTTGGAGGCACTAGTCTTGTGGGCCGGGACTTTCCACTTACCTCTCACAACACTTCAGGCACGCATCGGGGCTAGGTCTGTTAGGAGCGGGTGTACCTGCAGGCAGGATGTGGGAGGGACACTCCATAAGCTCACCTCTCAGAATTGTGTATGCTTTGCAGGCAGATGTCTGTTAGACACTTTGATGGGACCTAGGACCGAGCTACACTCTCATTGGACATTTGCAATGTCTGTATTGAGATCAGATTCACTTGAGGAGAATCCTGTTACTTCCACATGCTTTTCACACAAGCTCTTCCGGCGCCTAACATAAGGATGCTGGGAACTATGTCTACGGGCAGTAAGGATGCGGGAGGGTCCTGCCCTGACCTCAGCTCGCACAAGGAAGCATGCCTACAAGCCAGGTTTCAACTAGCTGCGTTCTTAGGGCACTGAAATCGTAGCAGTACTCTAAGCCAGGAGGTACCTAGAATACCACTCCACTGCAGTTGGAGACACCCTCCAGGTCTGCTTATTCCACTTGCGTCTCACAAGCTTGTGACAAACGGCTGTGGTGCAGACATTCGAAACTCATTCTGCAGACAGTGTGCAACTGTGAGGGACTGAGGGTGAGCTCAACTCCTAGAAGTAAGTTGCCTTGGGACTAGGCGTCCAGCTAGCTTCTCTCGTATGGAACTTAGGATGTAGCACCTGGCTAACATAGGAATTACTAGGAAATCGCTGGATTGAGCATGGAGGCACTAGTCTTGTGGGCCGGGACTTTCCACTTACCTCTCACAACACTTCAGTCCCGCATCGAGCCTAGGCCTGTTAGGAGCGAGGTGTACCTGCAGGCAGGATGTGGGAGGGACAGGCCATAAGCTCAACTCTCAGGAGCGTGTATGCCTGGGAGGCAGATGTCTGCCCCCACTCATACAGGGGAGTTAGAACCTAGCTACACTCTAATTGAACAGGGACGTTGGCAATCGCTGTATTCAACTCACATACACGTGAGTACAGCCCTGTGCTTCCACATGCATTTCTGACAACCTCTCCCTGCTCCTAAAATGAGGATGTTGGCAGCTACGTCTACAGGCAGTCATGATGCGGTGGGGTCCTGCCTTGAACTCATATCTCAAGGGAAGCATGCCTCAGTGCAGCTTTCCAGTAGCTGCGTTCTTAAGGCCGTGACAATGTAGCAGCAGTGTAAGGTGTATGCAGGCTGTGGATGAAGCTGTCCGGGAGGTGCGAAAGTGACAAGCAAGTCACTTGGTTCTCTCTCTGCTACTGTTCTGCGTAGAACGAAATCCTGTGGAAGCGAACCGTACAGGCAGTCAGGATGTGGGAGGGACAGGCCATAAGCTCAACTCTCAGAAATGTGAATGCCTTGTAGGTACATGTTTGCTTGCCACTCCTACAGGGGAGATAGAACCTAGCACGACTCTCATTGAACAAGGCTGTTGGAAATCCCTGTATTGAATTCAGATTCACTTGAGTACAGGCCAGACACTTCCACATGCTTTTCACACAACCTCTTCCAGCACCTCACTTAAGGATGATAGGAGGTATGTCTGCAGGTAGCCAGGATGTGGGCAGGTCCTGCCCTGAGCTCAGCTCTCACAAGGAAGCATCCCTAGAAGCCAGTTTTCAACTAGCTGTGTTTTTATGACTGTGGTGTCCTTCTAACCTAACCTATACTTGGTCACTCCAGTCCCCAACTGGGCCTCAGCTGGTCTTGTGCCTCTGGTACTTTGTTTGGCCTCACCTGGACCTGGTAACTATGTTCCCACCTGGGCCTCAACTGGTCTTATGACTTTTGTCCCCACCTGTGTCTCACCCAGACCAGGTGACTGAGTTCCACCTGGGCCTTACCTGGACCTGGTGAATCTGGTCCCCTCCTGGGTATCACCTGGACCTGGTGACTCTGGTCCTCACGTGCACCTCACCTGGAGCTGGTGACTCTTGTACTCACCTGGGCATCATCAGGATATGTTTAGTCTGTTTCCCAAGTGAGACTCTGGAACATTTAATTTGGTCCTCACCTGGGCTTCACCTGGACCTGGTGACTCTGGTTTCCACATGAACCACACGTGGACCTGGTGTCCCTGCTGTTCTTGTAGCCTCTCCTGTGCCTGGTGACTCCAGTCCCCCTACCCCCGGGCCTCACCTGGATTTGGTGATTCTGGTCCTCAGCTTGGTTTCACCTGGACCTGGTGACTGTGGTCCCCACCTTGGCCTTACCTGGACCTGCTGATTCTGGTTCCCACCTGGGCCTCACCTGTACCTGGTGATCTGGTTCTCACATGGACCACACCTAGACCTGGTGACCGTGCTGTCCTTCTAGACTCACCTTTAACTGGTAACTCTGGTGTCCACCTGGGCCTCCCCTGGACCTGGTGAATCTGGTCCCCACTTGGTCCTCAAGTGGACCTGGTGACTCTGGTCCTGAGATGGGCATCATTGGAACATGGTTATTGTGTTCCCCACCTGGGACTCACCTCGACCTGGTAACTCTGGTCCTTACCTGGGCCCCACCTGGACCTGGTGATTCTGGTCTGCACCTGAGACTACCCTGGATCTGGTGACTGTGGTCCCCACCTGGGCCTCACTTGGACCTGGTGACTCTGATCCCCATCTGGGCCTCACCTGGCCCTGTTAACTCTGGTCCTCAACTGGGCATAATTGGGACCCGGTTACTGTGTTCCACAACTGAGCCTCACCTGGACCAGGTGACTCTGGTCCCCCTCTGGGTCTCACCCTGACCTGGTGACTGTGAACCCCACTTTGGCCTGATTTGGACCTTCTGACTCTGGTTGCCACCTGCGCCTCACCTTGAACTGTTGACTCTGGTTCTTTCAAGGGCCTCCCCTATACCTGGTGATTCTGGTCCCCACCTGGGCCTCACGTGTGCCTGGTGAGTCTGGTCCTCACCTGGGCCTCATCTGGACCTGGTGACTCTGGTCCCCACCTGGACCTCTCCTGGACCTGGTGACTCTCTTTCCAACATGGACCTCACCTGGATCTGGTGACTCTGGTCCTCAGTTTGGCCTCACCTGGACCTGGTGACTCTCGTCCCCACTTTGACCTAACTCAGACCTGGTGAATCTCGTCCCCACCTAGGCGTCACCTAGACCTGGTGACTCTTGTCCCCAGCTATGCCTCAATTCGACCTGATGATTCTGGTCCTCACGTGGGCCTCACATGGACCTGGGACTCAGCTGGATATAGTGGCTCTGATTCCCACATGGGGCTCACCTGATACTGGTGACTGTGGTCTCCTTCTATGCCTCACCAGGACCTGGTGATTCTGATCCCCATTGGGCCTTGCATGGCCCTAGTGACTCTGGTCCTCACATAGGCATCATTGGGACCTGGATACTCTATTCCACACCTGGGCCTCACTTTGACCGGGGACCTCTGGTCCCACTCTGGGCCTCAAACTAAACTGGTTACTCTGGTCCCCCTCTGGACCTCACCCTTACCTTTTGACTCTGGTCCCCCCCCCGGGCTTCACTTGGACCTGGTGAATCTGGTCCTTACCTGTTCCTCACCTGGACCTTGTGACTGTGGTCCCCACCTGGGTCTCACCTGGACTTGGTGAATCTTGTTGCCACCTGGGCCTCACCTGGACCTTGTGACTGTGGTCCCCACCTGGGTCTCACCTGGATCTGGTGGCTCTGGTTCCCATATGGGGCTTTCCTGGACCTGGTTCCTGTGGTCTCCTTCTGGCCTCACCTGGAACAAAATGACTCTCATGGGTAAATAAATAAAATCTTAAAAACCAAAACAAGAGAAAGGACAAAGGCATACGATCCTCTCAAGAGTTGCAGAAAAAGCATTTGACAAAATACAACATAAAAAGCATAGTGGGTAGTAAAAGGGAATATAAGGGAAGGGAGAAGAAATGTGTGGGAAATATCAGAAAGGGAAACAGAACATAAAGACTCCTAACTCTGGGAAATGAACTAGGGGTGGTGGAAGGGGAGGACGGCGGGGGGTGGGGGTGAATGGGTGACGGGCACTGAGAGGGGCACTTGACGGGATGAGCACTGGGTGTTATTCTGTATGTTGACAAAGTGAACAGCAATAAAGAATAAATTTATTATTTTAAAAAAAAGGATAGTGGGTTTTTTATTTTTTATTTTTTTTTTCGGCATAGTGGGTTTTGAGGAAACGTATATCAACAGAATAAAGGCCGTGTAGGAAGGCCCGTAGCTGACATCATCCTCAAGGGTGAAAACTTGAAATCGTCTCCCCTAAGAGCAGGAACAAGCCAAGGAAGTCCCCTCTCAGCACTGGAAGTCCTATCGTAGTCAACAGACAGGAAACAGAAAAGGTTCCACACCTGGAAGGGGGACATCACACTGTCCCTATTTGCTGAAGATGTGGTATTAGAAACAGGAAACCCGACAGACTCCACCAAAAACTGTTAGAACTAATGAGTGAATTCCTTAAAGTTGTGGGACACAAAATGAACAGAGATCAGTAGCCTTGCTGTGTCCCGACAATGAGCACTCAGGAAGGAAATTCAGGACATGACTCCCTTATCAGGAGCATCCAAAAAACAAAATAATTAGACTGAACCAAGAGACTGCAAGACTTGTACACTGAAAATTACAAGACTTTGGGAGGACTTCCTGGGCTCGTGGGGTCGGAGCCTTCATCTTGTTAAAATGTCCACAGTTCCAGAAGCCACCCGCAGTTCCAATGTCATTCCTATCAAAATCATGGTGGCCGATTTTAGAAATAGAAAAAGCACTCCTAACATTTGTCCGCCCCCACAAATGACCCTGGACAGCAAATCAGTGTTGGAGAAGCAGGACAGAGCTGGACGCAGCACTTTCTTATTTCAAACGATGTCACAGAGACACAGGATAAAGCAGTGTGGTTCTTGGGCCCCTGGCTGTCTCCGTTGGTTAAGCATCTGACTCTTGACCTCACCCCTGGTCTTGATCTTGGGGTCATAAGTACTAGGCCTGTGCTGGGCTGTGGACGAGGCATGGAGCCTACTTAAACAAACCAAACCCACAGGGGTGTGGTTCTGGCATTGCTGAAGGAGCAGAATAGAGAGCCTGGAAGAAAATGCACTCTGATACAGTCAACTGAGTTTTTAAACTTAATTTAATTTAAACCCAATTAATTAACAGTATAGTGTATTATACTTTCAGAGATAGACTTCAGGGATTCACCAGTTGGAGATAACACCAGTGCTCATGACATCACGTGCCCTCCTTCATGCCCGTCTACCAGTTACCCTGTCCCTCCACTTCCCTCCCCTCCAGCGACCCTCAGTTTGTTTCCTGTGATTGAGTCTCTTTTTCCTCCATCTCTGTTTTCATCTTATTTGTTTTTCCTTCCCTTCACAGATGTCCATCTGCTTTGCTTCTTTAATTTCACCTATGAATGACACCATACGGCCATTTTCTTTCCTGACTGACTGATTTCACTTAACATGATCCCTCTAGTTCTATCCACGTCATTGCAAATGGCAAGATTTCCTTCTCTTTGATAGCTGAGTAACATTCCTATCATCTATCTATCTATCATCTATTACCATCATCTATCTCCCATCCTCTTTATCCATCATCTGTCTGAAGGCACCGAGGCTCCTCTCACAGTGTGGCTACTGTGGACCCGCCTGCTGTGGACATTGGGGTGCAGTTGTCCCGGAGTCTCACTGCATCTGTATCTTCGGAGTGAGCTCCAGGCCGAGCACCTGCTGGTCGCAGGGCGGCTCTATTTGTAACTTCCTGAGGAGCCTCCACACTGTTTCCAGGGTGGCTGCACCAGCCCGCGGTCCTGCCCACAGTGGAAGAGGGTTGAGTGGGTTTGGTAGGACGTGGTAAAAGTCTGGTCCACATTTCATTTTGCGTCCTGTGGGCTCCAATTCATCGTCCTTAAGTATTTCTGAGAAAGCCGGGTGTTGGGCTCCGTTTCAGTGAGACGTTTCCGAAGCTCACAGGCCTCAGCTGGAGCCTGGAAGGAGGCAGGTGTGGCCCCGGGCGCAGGGACACCACCTCCTGCATGGCCTCTTGCAGTGCCTAAGCGTCCCGCAGGGGGCGCCCGACCCCAGACCCCAACCAAGGATCGCGCATGCGCAGTAAGCCTCGTCCTCTTGCACTAACAGGAGCCAGCCTGTGCTTGGGAGGCCTGAGGAGGAGGTGGGGTCGCGTCCACGCTGATGAGCCGCAGCCTCCTCAGGACCCGCAGTGAGGATTCAGGAGGACATTGGGCCACGTTCACGCTGTCAGGAGCCCCGGTCTCCTCAGGACCCGCGGTGAGGCTTCAGGAAGATGTGGGCCAACATCCAGGCAGACAGGAGCCCCTGGGCCGCCTCAGGAACCGCGGGGAGGCTTCAGGAAGATGTGGTGCTGCGTCCACTATGGCAGGAGCTCCCAGGCCCCTCAGGACATAAGTTGAGGCTTCTGGAACCTGGGGGCCACATCCACGGTGACAGGGACCCCGGCTTCCTCAGAACACAGGGTGACGTTTTGGGAGGACGTGGGGCCACATCCACACAACCAGACGCTGACTTCCTCAGGACCCACTGTGAAGGTTTGGGAAGATTTGTGGCCATGTCCATGCTGACAGGAGCCCCCAGCCTCCTCAGGTCTTATGGTGAGGCTTGAGGAAAATGTGGGGCCACGTCAACACTGACAGGACCCCCGTCCTCCTCAGGACCTGCACTTTGGCTTTGGGACATATGGGGCTGCGTCTATGCTGATAGGAGTCTACAGCCTCCTCAGGACCCGCGGTGAGTTTCCGGGGGGACGTGGGGCCATGTCCAGGCTGACAGGAGCCTCCAGCCTCCTGAGGACCTGCTGTGAGGCTTCCAGAGGATGTGAGACCTAGTCCACAGTGACAGGAGACCCGGTGTCCTCAGGACCCCACTGACTATGACTCAGGAACACGTGAGGCCGCGTCTGCACTCACAGGAGCCCGGCTTCCTCAGGACCCCCTAGAGGACTCTGGAGGCGCCGTTGGGGGCCACGTCCACATCAGAAGGGACTCCTCAGAACCACAGGGTAAGTGAATGGGTAGAATGAATGGTAGGGTCAGGGGAGGGGAGAGAGTTGGTGGTTAGGTTTCGTTAGATGTTAGGGGTTAGTGTTTATGCTTATTGTTACGGATTAGAGGTTAGGGTGAGGGATAATTGTAAGGGTCAGTGGTTAGGAGTTAGGATGGGGGTTAGGGATTAGGCATAGGGTTTAGGGTTAGGGACAGGGTTTAGAGTTAGGGTTAGGGTTTAGGCTTTAGGGATTAGGGCAGGAGGTTAGGAGTTGGGTTGGGGTTAGGGTTATGGTTAGAGTTAGGGTTGGGCTTAGGTTTGTAGTTAGGGTTAGGGGTTAGGTTGTGAGTTAGGGTTGGGGTTAAGGTTAGGGATTAGGGTTAAAGTTGGGGCTAGGTTTAGGGTTAGGGCAAGGGTTCGGATTAGGATAGGGGTTTGGGGCGTGATGCGGGTTGGTCCTCTGGCTCTGGGGCTGATCATCCCGTCCCCCAGTCAGCAGGGGCTTTCCTTTTCTCTGTGAGAAAAGGTCTCACATTTAGGTCTTTAATCTATTTTGAATTTATTTTTTATATACATGGTGTAAGAAAGTGGTCCAGTTTCATTCTTCTGCATGTGGCTGCCCGGTTTTCCCAACACAATTTGTTATTATCCTGGGGTCAGGATTAGGGTTTGTTGAAGAGACTGTCTTTTTGCCATTGGATATTCTTTCCTGCTTTGTTGAAGATTAAGCGATCATAGAGTTATAGGTTTGTATCTTGTTTCAGCTTTCCATTCTGTTCTATTGATCTAAGCATCTCCTGTTGGGAGATTTTTGATTGCTAATTCAATTTCTTTGCTGGTTATCTGTCTGTTCAAGTTTCTTATTTCTTCCTTTTCCATTTTTGCTATGTTATATATTTCTAGGAAGGAATTGATCTATTTCTTCCAGGTTGTAGGTTGCTGGCATATAATTTTTCATAATGTTCTCTTATAATCATGTGTATTTCTCTAGTGTTAGTTCTTTTTCTTCTAGTATTGGTTGTTATTTCTCTTTTCTCATTTGTGATTTTATTTGGGTCCTTTCTCATCTTTTTATCTTTTTTCTTTTGTAAAGATTTTATTTATGTATTCATGAGAGACACAGAGAGGCAGAGGTATAGGCAGAGGGAAAATGAGGCTCCATTCAGGGAGCCTGATGTGGGACTTGATCCCCCGGGACCCTGGGATCATGACCCGAGCCAAAGCAGATGCTCAACCCCTGAGCCACCCAGGCATCCCAGATCATGTTTTTTAAGCCACTGTGATACCCTATATCTTTTGATTGGAGCATTTAGTCTATCAGCATTCAGAGTGATTACTGAAAGATATAAACTTAGTGCCTTTGTGTTACCAGTAGAGTTGGTGTTTTTGGTGACGTTCTCTGGTCCTTTCTAGTCTTTGTTGCTTTTGGTCTCTTTTTTTCCCCCACTAGAAGAGTCCCTCTTAAAATTCCTTACTGGACTGGTTTAGTGGTCATGAACTCCTTTATTTTTTGCCTGTCTGGGAAACTCTTTATCTCTCCTTCTATGCTGAATGACAGCCTTGCTGAAGAAAGAATTCTTACAAATTGAACTCCAATTAAAAAAAAATTAAAAACAATAAATTTTTGCTATTACGATTGAGGAAAATGGCATTTTTTGTTCAGAAATTTTTAATTTCTTCCTTGTGAGATTAAATAAGTTTTGATGATTATTCTTAAAAAAACAGAAGAAAGAATTCTTGGCTGCATACTTTTCCCATTCAGCATATTGAATATTTCCTTCCAACTTCCTTCTGGCTTGCCAAGTTTGTGAACAGATCTGCTGCAAACTGATTCATCCTCCCTTGTAGGTAAGGACTACCCCCCCCAAAGCCCCACCTCCACTGCTTTCAGGATTCTTTTCTCGTCTGTGTATTTTGTGACTTTGACTCGGATGTGCCTGGGTGATGGTCAGCTTCTGTTGAATTTATTGGGAGTTCTCTGTCTCTCGATTTCAGTGTCTGTGTCCTTCCTCAGGTTATAGAAGTTTACATAATTCGTTCAAATAAAACTTCTGCGCCCTTTTCTTCTGAGTCTCCGATGATATGAATGTTATTGTTTTAATAAGTGGCTGAGTTCCCTCAGTCTCCCTCTGTGGTCCATAACCTTTCTTGGGACTGCATCTCAGTTATAGCATTTTTAACGTTGGCCTGACTAGATTTTAGTTCTTTTATTTCTACGGTAAGGGATTCTCTAGTTTTCTTCTGTGCTCTTTTTCCAGCCCAGCTGCTATCTTTATAATCATTGTTTTTAACTCTAGTTAGACATCCTATATGCGTATTGATGCACTTCCTGGCTCTGAGTACTACCTCATGTTATTTTATGGAGGTGAATTTCTCCATCTCATTATTTTTTCCAGAAAAGAAAGAAGGAAGAAAAAGAAAAACCAAGAAAACCAATAACAACTGCCCTCCCCCCCAAAGAAACAGCAGATTATTTTGGCCTGCTAGTTAAAAGGTAATGTAAATTTCAGCTCTTCTTCTCAGGGGCCTTAAGTATTTCTGGGGAAGCCGGGTGTTGGGCCCCGTTTCAGTGAGACGTTTCCGAAGCTAACAGGCCTCAGCTGGAGCCTGGAAGGAGGCAGGTGCGGCCTCGGCGCAGGCAGGCCGCCTCCTGCAAGGCCTCCTGCAGCGCCTGAGCGTCCCACAGGGGGCGCCTGAGCCCAGGTCCCGCACAGGGAGCCCGCATGCGCAGTAGGTCTCATCCGCCTGCACAAACAGGAGCCCGCCTGTGCTGGGGAGGCCTGAGGACGATGTGGGGACGCGTCCACGCTGATGAGCTGCAGCTCCTCAGGACCCGCGGGGAGTCTTCAGGGGGATATTGGGCGGCAATCACGCTGACAGGAACCGTGGTCTCCTTAGGACCCGCGGTGAGGCTTCAGGAAGATGTGGGCCAACATCCACGCAGACAGGAGCCCCTGGACCACCTCAGGAACCGCGGGGAGGCTTCAGGAAGATGTGGTGCCACCTCCACTCTGGCAGGAGCTCCCAGGCCCCTCAGATAAAAGTTGAGGCTTCTGGAACCTGGGGGCCGCATCCACGGTGACAGGACCCCCGGCTTCCTCAGAACACGTGGTGACGTTTTGGGAGGACGTGGGGCCACATCCACACAACCAGACGCTGACTTCCTCAGGACCCCCGGTGTAGACTTCGGGAAAATGGGGATGCGTCCATGCGGACAGAAGACCCCCAGCCTTGTCAGGGCCTGCGGTGAGGCCTAAGAAAGATGTGGGTGCCGCATCCACACTGACAGGAGTCTCCGACCTCCTCAGGACCCACTGTGAAGGTTTGGGAAGATTTGGGGCCACGTCCATGCCGACAGGAGCCCCCAGCCTCCTCAGGTCTTATGGTGAGGCTTGAGGAAAATGTGGGGCCACGTCAACACTGACAGGACCCCCGTCCTCCTCAGGACCTGCACTTTGGCTTTGGGACATATGGGGCTGCGTCTATGCTGAAAGGAGCCTACAGCCTCCTCAGGACCCACGGTGTGGTTCCGGGGGGCCATGGGGCCATGTCCTGGCTGACAGGAGCCTCCGGCCTCCTGAGGACCTGCTGTGAGGCTTCCAGAGGATGTGAGACCTAGTCCACAGTGACAGGAGACCCAGCGTCCTCAGGACCCCGCTGACTATAACTCAGGAACACGTGAGGCCGCGTCTGCACTCACAGGAGCCCGGCTTCCTCAGGACCCCCTAGAGGACTCTGGAGGCGCCGTTGGGAGCCACGTCCACATCAGAAGGGACTCCTCAGAACCACAGGGTAAGTGAATGGGTAGAATGAATGGTAGGGTCAGGGGAGGGGAGACAGTTGGTGGTTAGGTTTCGTTAGATGTTAGGGGTTAGTGTTTATGCTTATGGTTACGGATTAGAGGTTAGGGTGAGGGATAATTGTAAGGGTCAGTGGTTAGGAGTTAGGATGGGGGTTAGGGATTAGGCATAGGGGTTAGGGTTAGGGACAGGGTTTAGAGTTAGGGTTAGGGCTTAGGCTTTAGGGATTAGGGCAGGAGGTTAGGAGTTAGGGTTAGGGTTATGCTTAGAGTTAGGGTTGGGCTTAGGTTTGCAGTTAGGGTTAGGGGTTAGGGTGTGAGTTAGGGTTGGGGTTAGGGTTAGGGTTAAAGTTAGGGCTAGGTTTAGGGTTAGGGCAAGGGTTCGGATTAGGATAGGGGTTTGGGGTAGTGTTAGGGTTAGTGTTTGGTTAGGGGTTATGGTTGGGGTTAGGTCAGAGTCAGGGTCAGGGTACGGTTTTGGAAAAGGGTAAGAGATAGGGTTAGGGAGTTGGGTTTTTTTTATGTATGTACCTTATATATTTCTTATTTTTACTTTCATGGTACTTTAATTGTGTTTCCTATTTTGGGATTTAGAATCTTTTAACAAGCAGGTGAAATAATCTGGTGGGGTTTTTTTTTGGGGAGGGCAGTTGTTATTGTTTTCTTGGTTTTTCTTTTTCTTCCTTCTTTTCTGGAAAAAATAATGAGATAAAAAATTAAAAGAAAGCAATTAATAAAAAAGAATCAAAGTGAATAAATGAAAATAAAGCCCAAAGTACAAAGGAAGCTAGACCCTACTTTCCAGGCAGAGCTGAAGCTCTGCAGCCTCCGTGGTCCGACCACTTGGTGTCAGCGAGTGGTCTGTGCGGGGTCTGGGGATGGGCCATGGGGCTGATTGTCAGATGCGCATGTGCCTGGGAGATGCACCTGTGGAGTCAGAGGCGGGTGGGCGTCAGCGCCTCTGGCTTCCAGCGGGCGGCGCTGTGCTGCTATCTGATACTCGGCGCTGGTGGGCGTGATGCCGGTTGGTCCTCTGGCTCTGGGGCTGAGCATCCCGCCCCCCCCCAGTCAGCAGGGGCTTCCACAGAAGAGCCCCCAAGCCCCCGGGTCTCCGCTGCTTCTCTCAGAACCCTGCCTTCACTCTGCCTGCGTCCGAGCTTCTTTTGGTTTTGTTTTTTTTCTCAGACTGTTGTGCCCAAGATTGTGAATCCAAGAAACCACCCAGAAGCCTACACTGATGCAAACACACGAGGGTTTATTTACAAGCTCGAGCTTGTGTCCAAGTATACCCGACACAGCGGAGCAGGGACTTGGACCCCGAGGTGGGTTTTAGCTTAGTTTTAAGGGCTGGTCTGGGGCACCCCCAGAAGGGCTTGAGCAATTCCTCAAGTTCTGTTTACATTTTGCTATGGGGCCTTCAAGGGCCTGGGCTCAGTTCTTATGCTAATGTGGGGCTTTCTAGGACATTAAGCTGTAAACTTTTGTTTTTTTTTGCTGTGACTGAAGTAATGTAAATTTCAGCTCTTCTTGGCAGGGGCCTGGGATGGCTGGACCTGTGTGCTAAGGCTGAACTTAAAGTGGAATGGCCTTAATTTTCTCAGCCTCCAGGCATCCCGTCCCATCCTATGTAGCTCCTTCCTCCTTCCCCAGAGCTCCTAAGAGAGCAATTGCAAATGACCTCAGCTTGGCAGCACGTGTTGGGGGACAGGCCCAGGGATTAAGGATCAGGAAGACCTGGATTGCAGGCGTCCTGGCTGTGCAGCCAGCGGGATTGGATGCTGCAGACTCTTATTCCCTAAGGCTATCTTGACCACTGACTTTGTATGTAGAAAAGCTCTCCTTTGTCTTTAAAAGATGAAGAGCGAGTCAAAGCGTTTTTTCTCTGCCCATCTGATTGCTCAGATTCCTTCTGAGACATATTTCCTGTTAATAAGGATAATTTACTATCCGTAGTACTATGGTTAAAATATTCTGACAAAAGTAATTCAGAGGGATGAGGGTTTCTCATCTCTTTCTTCACAGCTCAGTCACTCATCAGGAAATGCATCTGTATGGATTTGGAAAGAACTGAGAGACATTATTACCAATGGTCATATTATTATGTGAAGGATTCTTCCCTGAGATCCCAAGAAGGCAATTTTTCCTCGGGCTTGAGGAGGCCTCTTGGAGTGAGGTTAGAATCAGAAATTGTGTGTTTGGGTTTCAGATAATGGAACTGGTTAGCTAAGTAAACACGGACAGGCACTTAGGTTCTTTTTGAATTTCAATTGCCTTAAAAGCTATAGAATAATTTCTAAACACCTCATTGGACTGTTGTAGGATTTCTTTATTGCTAATATAAGTGAACATTCATAGGGCACATATTATGTGCCAAGAATTGTGTCATGCTTCACATAAAAGAACTCCTGGGATCCTCCAACAACCCTATGGGCAGGTACTGTTATCTTGATGGGCCAACTAAAGGATAGGAAGAAAACATCTTGTCCAAGGTCAAACAGCTAGTTAAGTGGATTCGAATTCAGGAAGCCTGACTCCAGGCTGTTATGGCCACCAGAAAATGTTTATTAAGTACTTCCTAACGTCCTAGGTAATGTACAAATAAAGTCCAACTCTTTACTCATTAGAGCTCTATGGCACAGGCATTATTACTGTCACAGTTTTGCAGAGAAAGAAGAAGGTTCAGAGCCTAAGCTCAATGGACTTGCCCAGAGCCCTACAATTCAGAGGCAGAAACCTTCCTTTTCCTCATAATATTCTCCTTCCACCACTTACCTTCTCCTTTCTCTATGTCTTAATATAAATGTTGCTTCTTCTGGTTATCTTCTCTGAGGCCCCAATTAGACTAAGCCTTCTTATATATGTACTTGTAGTAAGCTGTATATTTACCTTTGTATTGGCTACTATAATCTTGTCTAGTTGTCTTTCTGTCACTTTTTGGTTAGTATCCGTCTCTCCCACCAGCATGGCCTGGAGGGAGATAGGCACTGCATCTATGTCTGGTTAACTTGGTATTCCTAGCACCTTGCACATAGTAGGTATGCACCAAATACTTAATAAATTACTGGATCCCTAACCTTCTTGAGTTGATGTTGATAAACATTAGAACATGAAATGGACCAAGATAAGAATGAAATTGCTGAATGAAATGATAAAAAGCAATTTTATCCATTCACTCATTCAGTATTTTATCAGGGGCCTACTGTGTGCCATATCTGAGCGAAGGAAAACGATACGTGATTCCATTAGGGTATTATAATAGCAACTTAAAAATTGGCCTTCTGAGGCATTTGCTATAGTTGAAAGCTCTAACTAAAAGGCTCAGTGATTAGGAAGGAACTGAATAAAATCAAAATAAAGTATTATCTGGGCAGGAATTTCCCAGTAAATCTGGTTTAATAAAAATTTCACACGAATCATTTTTTAACTGACACTGAAGCACTGTGAACTCTTTGGAAGACAAATGTCAAGGAAATAAATGTTAGGCATTGCTAATTTTAAATGCACTTGCAATATGGCGTCTAATATAAAAGAAGTATTTTTATCTGATTTTTGCTATTTATTATCCTTTCCTGCTTTTCAGGTTGAGGAGGCATTATACGTGTTTCTAAGTGTTTTTCTTTCCTTCTGATATAAAATTCTTACTTTGTTCCCATCGAAGGAACTGTTTAAGAATAAGGCAAAAATTAATTAAACTATTCTTAAAGTGTCTTCACACTTGGAGCCTGATTCATTTAAGTCAATTTTCAAAATAAATCTTATTTATTAGAAAAAAAAACCCAAAGATTTACAGGGAAATTGAGAAGACAGTACAGAGAATTCTCATGCACTCGCACTCGATGTCTCCAATTATCGATATCTTATATTAGTACGGTACAAATATTAGCTAATGAATCAATATTAAAATATTTGCATTAACCAAAGACCATACATACTTTATTCAGATTTCCTTAGTTTTTGCTAAGTTCCCATCCCTCACATCACATTACACTTGTCCTCATGTTTTCTTAGGCTCCTCTGGATTGTGACAGTTTTTCAGCCTTTCCTTGTTGTTGTTGAACACCTTGAGAAGTAGGGTATTTTGTAAAATCTCCCTCAGTTGGGACATGTCTGTCGTTTATCTCATGATTGAACTGTGATTGTGGATTATATACAGAGATATACTGCCATCTTTATTATATCATATAAAGGATAGATACTATCAACATGATTTATCAGTCTTGGTATCGATCTGATCATCTTGCTGAGGTAGTGTTTGTCAGCTTTCTCCATAGTAAAGTGATTATTATTATTATTATTTATTTTAACTTTTTCATAACATATTTTGTAGAAGGAAGTTCCTATGTGTATTCCACACATAAGAGTGGATGAGCTATGCTCATCCACTTGAGGGTGGAATGTCTGCACAAATTGTTTGAAATTCTTCTACATGGGAGACTTCTCTTTCTTCTGTGTTTGTTTGTTTGTTTCTTTTTCACAGATGTTATTTATTTATTTGAGAGAGAGAGGAGAGAAAAAGCATGAGCGAGAGGGGCAGAGGGAGAGGGAGGAGCAGGTTCCCTGCTGAACAGGGAGCCTGCCTTGAGACCTGGATCATGATCTGAGCCTAAGGCAGAAGCTTAACTGACTGAGCCACCCAGGTGCCCCTCTTTCTTTCTTTTACAATTTTTAATATTAGTATATATTCATGGATATTTATTTTATGCTTTGGGTTATAATCCAACACTACTTATTTTGTTGCTTATATTGTCTCCTCTCTGGCCACGGGAGCTCTTTCAGTTGACACCTGTGTGCCTTTAACATATTTCCATGAGTATGGAGTCTCTTGTCTGTTCCTAAATTTTTGAAAGACAAACTTTATGTAAATATCATTTTTGACTGGCACTTTGTTTCTGTCCCCATCCCTATCTTTGCCTCCTTCCCTCTCTCTTCACTGTTTCATTTCTTTATTTATTATGATCTGAAAATAGGAAAGGACATGGGATTTCAAATTTTGCTATTTTAAGGTAAATCACTTCTCCTTGGTGCCTAGCCAGTGGTTCTCAAATGTTAGTGTGCAAGAGAATAACCTGGAGAGCTTGTTAATATGGCCAGCCAACATTTTAATTTTTTTTAGGTTAAAGGAAGGGGCAGGTTAGGATTCTACATGTTAACCGGTACCCTCAGAAAATAATAATGGAGTTCTTTGAGGGCTTTGCTTTGAAAAGCAGTGAGCATGAGGGCAGATGGCTGTTCTGACACACATATTTATTATTTCTAGTGGCTTGGACCCATATACCCACCGCTTGTGATAGAAAGGGATATAGATTTGGGGATTTTCTATCGCCATAGGAGAGAACCCTAAAATACTCAGGATCTATGCTCAGAGTTAGTTTTATAGTTTAGCATTTGAGTATATATAAGATTCCCCCGTCTTTTTGTGCTCAGTATAGAGTGTTTAGGACCCCACAGCAGCATTTCAGGTCTGAGAGGGAACTGAGGGATCATCAGCTCTGGTCCTCTCCTCTGAGGCACAGGAAAGAAACTGAGAGTTCTGGAGGATTGGATTGTCCAAGTTCACACGCTTATTGGTGGTAGAGCTAGGTCTGAAGAAGGTCTTCCTAGAGATTGTTGCATCAAGACAGACACCATTGAACATAACTAGTTTAGATAGGCATTTGTGAAATAGACAATTTTGGGTTACTCTTTCTGCTTTTATACTTTCATATAAAGGCACGACTGCATCTAGGTTTCAGGATTACCCCTTCTGTTAGTTATAAGAGTAGATGATGTAAATATCAGTGTTTGCCATTTGAAATTCTCTGTTTAACTATTTTTAAATTGAGTTTTAAAAATATTAAACCTGGCACTTAGTTCTCGGCTTGGACAAACTTAATCTGAGTAAGGTTGGCTTCTCTGAAAATATAGGCAATTAGATATAGAAGCATGAAGACTTGGAAAGTGAAAGGGTAGGCAAGGTCTCACGGCTGAGGTTTTTTTTGGGGAATACCTTTGTTTAACTAATTCATCAGGCAGTATTCTGATGGCGCACATGGAGACCTAATTCGAATCCCTTTTAGGGTGCTTCATGAAATGTAACTATCTGGCAGAAGAAAGACTACTTTGGTTGAATGTTTTATTGAGCTAAAGTGACTCTAATTCTAGATGAGCCTGAAGCTGTGACGTTAACGTGTTGTGGTCGTTTAAAGAACTCTGGACCAGAATCGAGTCTTGGCTTTGCGCCTTGCCACCCATGTGAATTACTGAGCAGTGTGCATTACTTCTCGTGTCTTCTCAGTTTCCTTATCTGTTAGTTGAGGGGATCGGTCTCCATACCGTTCATTAACTCTTTGTTTTTAATGACAGTCACAGATTTGTCATTATTGGGCCATCACTAATAAATATCACAAAAAGTGAATTCATTTCTCTTTCTCCCTCTCCCTCGTTTTTTGCATTTTTCCATTCTGGAACTTTGATTTGCTTTTTAGAATACTTATTTATTTGAACTGGGAAGGAGTTGCAGGTCATTTTCCATTCACATTCGTAACTTTTTATGATCTAATGAAGGTCATTTCATAAATGAATTGCTGAGGACGGCTGAGCCGTCCAGTACCCTTTTCTAATTTAAATTTAAATTAAAAAATTTTTTAATTTAAATTCAATTTGTCAACATGTAGTATAATACCCAGTGTTCATCACATCACTTGCCCTCCTTAATGTCCGTCCCCCAGTTACACTATCCTCCCACCCACCTCCCCTTCCGCAATCCTTTGTTTCCCCGAGTTAGGAGTCTCTCATAGTTTATCTTCTGTGAGACCCAGGAAATTTAACAAAAATCCCCTACCCCTGGACAAGCAGAGCAGTACTGATTCCATTTTGTGCTACACCTTCCACCTGCTGTGTGACCCCCAGGTAACCAGCTTATTGCTTAAGGCACTGCCCCACCCTAGTCAAGCCGCTGGGCACACCCTAACCGGAAATCAGCTCATAACCATGTAACCCTGCTTTGTGCCCACCAAAACTGTGCACCAATTCCGAGCAAAGTAATAGGCCAGCTCAAATGGATACTATAGGGTAAGATGTAATTCAATCGGCCACTTGTGTGTGGACCGACATGACTGTGCAACTTTCTGCGTATCCCATGGGCCACTGGCCCCTATAAAGCTGCTACGCCTCTTAGTCTCGGGGTCCAAGTCCCTGCTCCGCTGTGTCGGGTACACTTGGACCCAAGCTCGAGCTTGTAAATAAACCCTCGTGTGTTTGCATCGGTGTCGGCTCCTCGGTGGTTTCTCGGATTAGCAATCTTGGGGACAACACTGCCTCTCTCAATTTTCTCCACTCAGTTTCCCTCCCCTCCCTTATGATCCTCTTCACTGTTTCTTACATTCGACATAAGAGTGAAACCGTATGATAATTCTTTCTCCACGTGGCTTATTTTATTCAGCATAATACCCTCCAGTTCCATGTCCATGAAAATGGTAGGTATTCATCCTTGCAGATGGCTAAATAATAATACATTGTATATATAGACCACATCTTCTTTTTTTAAATTTTTTTATAATTTTAAAAAAATTTTATTTATGATAGTCACACACACACACAGAGAGAGAGGCAGAGACATAGGCAGAGGGAGAAGCAGGCTCCATGCACCGGGAGCCCGATGTGGGATTCGATCCCGGGTCTCCAGGATCGCGCCCTGGGCCAAAGGCAGGCGCCAAACCGCTGCGCCACCCAGGGATCCCCAGACCACATCTTCTTTATCCATTCATCTGTTGCAGGACATCAAGGCTCCTTCCACAGTTTGGCTATTAACATTGCCGTTGTGAACATTGGGGTGCAAGTGTCCAGTCATTGCACTACATCTGTGTCTTTGGGGTAAATACCCAGCAGTGCAATTGGTGGGTTGTAGTATAGCTCCATTTCCAGCTTTTTGAGGAACCTCCACACTGTTTTCCAGAGTGGCTGCTCCAGTTCACATTCCCTCCAACAATGCAAGAGTGTTCCACTTTCTCCACATCCTCTCCCACATTTGTCGTTTCCCGTCTTGTTAATTTCCCCCATTCTCACTGGTGTGAGGTGGTATCTCATTGTGGTTTTGATTTCTATCTCCCTGATGAAAAGTGACGTGGAGCAGTTTTTCATGTGCTTGCTTGCTCGCTCTGTGTAGGTCTTCTTTGGAGAAACGGCTGGCACCTTTAAGTTGGAGAAGAGATGGCATCTCAAGGGGTGTTATTTCCTGTCATGGCCACATACCAGAAGGCTCTTGAGTATGTGTGTGTGCGTTTGCCTTTGCCTGTTAGGAGAGGTCGTTGGATAGAATTTGAAAGCAGATCCTCTGCATATTTATAGGTCTATATCTATTTCTCTCTCTTTCTGCACACATCTATTTCTAACCATTTTGTCTCTATCTCTATAGGGAGATCTATATATGGACGTATAGAGATTAGATATAGAAATATTTATTTTGCATATTTAAATATAAATCTATAGTTCTGTTTATAGATAATAATTATTATATTATCAGTAATACATTGAATAATAAATATATTAAGTGGAAACATAGATTTATGTTTATATGTTTGTTTATATAAACATCTATTCATGTTCCTGGGATCGATCTATCAGTAGATCTATCACTCTATCATCTACCTAGCTAGCTAGCTATATATCCCAGGAAGAGAGAAACCCAGATCGAACAGACGGGAATGTCCCCCTCCGGAATGTGTCATGCAAGAAGATAGGCAAAAATCTTCTGTACTTTCCTGATGTGCCGATGCAATTAACTCAGAGATGTACCTGTGATGTACTGTGGGCCAGGCGCCAGTGGTCAAGAGAGAATCCTTGAGACATTTTCCATGCAAAAAGGTGTTTTTATTAAAGTATGGGGACAGGACCCCTGGGCCTGAAGAGCTTCATCAGGATCATGAGGAGCCTTGGTTATAAACTTTAAAGTTGCCGTGTGGGGTGGGGACTCTAGAGATAAAAGAAGTTTCCAAAAGGATTTTCACAGGTGAAAGATTTACAGGATCCTGGAGGTCTGGCTATCAGCAAACAAATGTTGCTTTTGGCCTCTAGCAAAGCATTAACATTCAGGCAGCTGTGAATTCTTTGAAGAATGTCCCACTCTGTGGGTTTCAAGTATTTGTTTATGGACTGCAAGTTTGTTAGGAAATGTAATGGTAGGGATGCCTGGGTGGCTCAGTGGTTGAGCATCTGCCTTTGGCTCAGGGCATGATCCTGGGGTCCTAGGATGGGGTCCCACATTGGGCTACCCGCAGGGAGCCTGCTTCTCCCTTTGTCTCTGTCTCTGCCCCTCTTTCTTCTCTCTCTCTCTCTCTCTCTCTCTCTCTGTGTGTGTCTCTCATGAGTAATTAAACAAAATCTTTTTTTTTAAAAAAGCAGATGTAATTTTAATCTATATTTCTTTGGCCTTAGTTCCCCCTATCACCTGGGTCTTCTCTCCCTCCCTGCATCTCTTGGTTCATTGGCCTTTGGTGGTGAAGAATCCAAAGGATATGAGGCAGGAGGAGAGTGAGATGGGATTAAGCCAATGAAGTAATTTCCCAGGGAGCTTGGGTAAGAGAAGTGCAGCAGGCGGAATGAAGTGAGAAAGTCAGGTTCTTGTCTCACAGAGTCGAAGAATGAATCTGGTGGACAAAGAAGAGTAAGTAAAGCGACAGGAGTTTATTAAGCAAGGATACCGAGAAAGCTCTCAGGAGTGGGAGGGGCCCAGGCTGGGTTGCCCACATGGGCCTCCACTGACCGTTTTTCATTTAGAACTGATCAGGGAGCTTGTGGCCTTCTCATTCTTGGGATGTCTTGGTTTGAGTAAGGACTAGTGATAACATCTTTAACGGTTTACTTCTTTTTAGAGTCTGGTTATTCTTTGTTGGGCACAGAGGACTGTCCTAAAAAAGACCCTCTCTACCCATACCTGGGACAGGGTGGTCTCGTTTGTTTCTTTATTTCTGGTTTCCTTACATCTCAGCATCCTTAGGATCTTTGTGAGCCTGAATCTGTAGCCCCCTACCTATTTCTCCCTACCTAGACTCTCCTGTCCCTCAGTCAAGAACGGGAGAGATGTGGCTCTGACAAAAGGTGCACTAAGAAACATTGTCACAGTTTCAATGTACCCTCCGCACGATTTGTGAGACCCAATTACTTCGAAACTCCTTTTTCCTCCTTTTTGTTTTGGATGGCAATGCTGCTCTGTGACTGACCTACACGATCAATGACTCGGTAACAGTTCAACTCTGTGGAGAGAACCCAAGGGTCCGCTGGGGAAGTATGAAGGAGAACTGTGGACTTGCTTGTTTTGCCCTCAGAAATCAGCATTAAGACTACAGGTAGTCCTCTGGGACATAGATCGAAACCCAGTGGGGACGGAGCCTGTCTCTGTACCTGCCATATAGAAGGCCAAATAGACTTCTTTTGGAAACGGATGGGTGTTGAATAAATAGGAGAATCTCTGTATGCTGGGTCTGTTTCAGGTCACTGATTCATACTTAGGGAACTGGTTCTCTGAACAAGTCCTGGAAAACGTATCCTAAGTTATTTGAAAAGGAGTAGTAAGATAGATAAGGAGTTCAGAATTGAGAAAAATATTAAAATCATGTGAGGAAAGTAGAGGTGTTGATCCCGGAAGTGGGTTTCTTGCAATTTACTCACTTATAGCTCGCATATTCTGAACAGAAAAAAGAAAGGGAAGGAACCGCATGTGCTCGAGGTCATCAATTTCATCTATAAAAAGGAAATAATACCGCCTGTCCCGCAACACTGTCGCGAGGACTAGAAGTGATGGCTGTTGATGTAAAGACTTGCTAGGTCCAGTCACCATAAAATGTAAAAACAACACACTTTATTAATATAGCAAATACCAATATAGCTGCAATATACATTTTCTTATTTATTTATTTATTTATTTATTTATTTATTTATTTATTTGAGAGAGCGAGACAGAGGGAGAGAGAGGCAGAGACAGAGACAGAGGGCGAAGCAGGCTCCATGCAGGGAGCCTGATGTGGGACTCCATCCTGCATCTCCAGCATCCCACACTGGGCTGAAGGCAGCGTTAAATCGCTGGGCCACCGGGGCTGCCCTGCAATATACTTGTTAAAAATATATTTTATTTATTTATTCATGAGAGGGAGAGAGAGAGAGAGCGAGAGAGAGAGAGAGAGAGAGAGAGAGGCAGAGAGACAGAGACACAGGCAGAGGGAGAGGCAGGCTCCATGCAGGGAGCCCGAAGTGGGACTCCATCCTGGGTCTCCAGGATCACGCCCTGGGAAGAAGGCAGTGCTAAACGGCTGAGCCACCCAGGCTGCCCATTTTCAATTCTTCTTAAAACACACAATTTGACTTCTTTCTAGCAAAGTTTTATGCGAGTTGGTGTACTTATCAATTAAAAGCTGTAGGGTATGGATCCCAGACTGCCCCTAAGGTGCATGTTCAGAGCCCTCCAGGTGCAGCCTGGAAACCACCGAGCTTGTCTGAGGCCACATCCACAGCTATGGGAACCAAGTGCCAGAGGCAGTCACGATTTACTGGATCAGAAACCCAGTTCTCTCCTGAAACATCTGAGTCAGGGAATTGGTTTATCTCAGGGCAGGGTGAAAAAAGCTTACACTATCAGGATTTCTCTCATCCCGAGAAAAATGCTTAGCGTTTTTTTGTCTGTTTCTTTTTTCTCATGTTGTTTGGCTATTTCTCTTGTCCTATTGCCCTACTTCCTTTGGTAATTAGTTTTAGAAAGAAACCGCTCACATAATGAAAATTATCTAGAAACTCAGGTTAACAAAATATTCTAGCCAGTGTGGATATGTGTGATTCACAGTTGCTTGAAGCCTACAGAATTTGTTTGCACAAATTAATACCAACTTTTAATAAACAGACTTTACTGTACACTGCTAAAAATATGTCCCTGTCAGAGGGGCAAGACAGCCGAAGAGTATGGTCCCCAAGTCACCTGTCCCCACCAAATGACCTAGCTAACTTTCAAATCATCCTGAAAGCCTATGAATTCGGCCTGAGATTTAAAGAGAGAACAGCTGGAATGCTACAGTGAGAAGAGTTCGCATTTCTATCAAGGCGGTTCCCACCTGGGCCTCACTTGGACCTGGTGACTGTGGTTCCCACCTGGGCCTCAGCCAGACCTGGTGACTCTAGTCCCCAACTGGGCCTCACCTGAGCCTAGTGACTCTGGTCCCCATCCCGGCCTCATGTGGACCTGGCGACTGTAGTCCCCACCTTGGCTTCACCTGGACCTGGTGACTGTGGTCTCCACCTTCACCTCACCTGGACCTGGTGACTCTGGTCCCCACCCAGGCCTCACCTGGACATGGTAGCTGTGGACTTCATCTGGACCTGGTGACTGTGGTCCCCACCTGGGCCTCACCGTACCTGGTGACTGGGCTCCTCAGCTACCAATGACTAGGATCCAGAATGGACCCTTAGTTGCTACTGACACCAGGACCATCCCCAGGGTCTCACTTGTTCCTGGTGACTATGGTCCTTGTCTGGGCTGACCTGACTCATCCTTGGCTCTGATCGTATGGTCTCCCCTATCGTGAGTGTGTATTGTCTATGGTCCCTTCTGGGCCTCACCTGATGGTACTGGGCCACGATATTGGCCCTTTGCAAGGCCAGTAGGTTCTCTGAGTCCTCCTGCACGGTGCTGCAATCCAAACACATCCAAGAATGACGGCGCATGAATACCTTCCGAGGACACATGCATCCGGGTGCTCCCCGTGGGCAGGTCCCCGTCCGTCTGACCGGAGTCAGAGACAACCCCATAGCCCTGAGGGGCACAGGCTGGGCTGGAACATCACACATGGGCCCTCACTGCCTGTCTTTTGCTCGCCCACCTACAGTCCACCTTCCCAGCCACTGTCCCAGGACACGCCATCACCCTGGGATCACAGAGCGCTCCCACCCCGGTATCAGGAGCACACGGGCGGAGGACCCAGGAGGCTCTGGCGAATGCCGATCTGATGCTCTGATGCTCGGGGTGATGTCTCCCAGCCCGGGGGAGATCGAAGGTTTCTCTGAGATTCCACAAACACAACGACCGAGGGGAGAAAGCAATGGAGTGGACTTCATCAAAATTAAAACCTGATGCCAGCAAGAGTGCGACCACACTCCCCACCCTGAGGGCAAGGATGCGTGAATATCCTGAGGGGGGGCCTGGGGGGAGCACCAGGGACTCCGCCCACATTCCAGTGCATGAAGAGCAAGCCTGCTCACTGGCCAGGGGGACCCAGCAGGCCCTGACTGTCCTCCCCTCACCACATGGTGGGGCGGGGGGGGGTGTCATCCCTGTCGGGGTCCATGCATCTAGGACGAGCTGGAAAGGTCATGTATTGGGTCTCCCTGCATAGCACAGGCCTTACAGGGGAGCGGGGGTTCCGGGGAGCTGCCGGTCTCTGACTGCAGCCTCCTTCCCTGGACAGGGCCTTAGGGGGCCGCCCTCACCCCATGGGGCTGTGGAAGGGCTGCAGGAGCTGCTCACGGTCATCTCATTGGGGTCGGGGTGTTTTGGACCCCAGCCCGGGAGGCCAGCGCCCCCACCCAGACCCACAGGCCCCAGAGTGGCCCCCGGGGAGCAGGCATCAGCGGCCACTCACCTGTGACCTGTCGCTGTGTGAGCGCCTCCTCTTTATGCACCGGGTACTGGGGAGAGTGGGAGAGTTGGGGTACTGGGGAGAGTGGGGGTACTGGGGAGAGTGGGGGTACTGAGGAGAGTGGGAGTACTGAGCTACTGGGGAGAGCGGGAGAGTCCGGTCGCTGTGAGCCAGATCCAGAGCACGAGTGCTTCCGAAGCTCTGCAGACGCACAGTGAGCGCCATGCAGCGGTGGAACCCGGGGGTGGCACAGTTCCGCCCACAGTGGGGTCCCGCATCATGACTGTGGGCAGGCGGGGTCCAATCAGCACTTAGCCCTTCACCCTGAAGGCGGAGGGTCCCGGGGGAGGGTCCTGTCCCCACGCCAGGCGGGAGGGGGATGCAGGCACCCTCCCTCATCCTCAGTTCCCATCCTTGGCCCTGCAGGCCTCCCACCATTCTAGGTAGACTGGGGGTCACAGATGTCCCCCCGACCCCCAGAGTTCACAGCATGGGGTTGCACTTAACATTCGAGGGGCTCTTGCGTGGTTCAGTCGGTTCCACGTCGACTCTTTAGTTTGGCTCAGGTCAGGATCTTGAGGTTGTGGCGTGGAGCCTCGCGTGGGGCTCAGGCTCCGTTGGGTGAGGAGTCCGCTCCAGGTTCCCCCTCTCCCTCTGCCCCTCCCTACTGCACCCTTTCTCAAGTAAATCTTCTAAAAATTAACATGAAGACACGTGAGCATGTTTATCCCCTCTGCAGAGGTGCCTTCGTGTGTGTAACGACCATGTAAATGCCTTTCACGGACCCACCGGGAGTCCTACCAGAAACCCCTTTTCCTTGATATTTATTGAAGTACAGTCAACACACAACGTGACAGTAGTTTCAGGGCTACAACTAGTGACTTGACAATTCTGTGCCTTATTCAGCTCCCCCCACGAGAAGCGGCGTCACCGTCTGTCCCCGTACAAAGTTGTCACAACAGTACTGACTCCATTCCCTAGGCTGTACTTTCTAAATTTCTGTGACTTATTTTATTTATGATCCAGACGCTTATAGCTGTTACTATCGTTCATCTACATTGCCCATGTCCTACCCACGGCCCCTCTGTCCATCAGTCAGCAGGATCCATCACATTAACCAGAGAAAGGACATGGGGCAGCCCCGGGTGGTTCAGCGGTTTAACGCCTGCCTTCAGCCCAGGGCGTGATCCTGGAGTCCCGGGATCGAGTCCCACGTCGAGTTCCCTACACGGAGCCGCCTTCTCCCTCTGCCCATGTCTCTGCCTTTCTCTCTCTGCCGCTCTCTCTGTATGTCTCTCAAGGATATATAAATAAAATCTTTAAAAAAGAAAAACGAGAGAAAGGACAAAAAGCATACGATCCTCTCAAGAGTTGCAGAAAAAGCATTTGACAAAGTACAACTTCAAAAGCCTAGTGGGTTTTGAGGAAATGTCTATCAACAGAATAAAGTTCCGCTAGGAAGGCCCGCAGCTGACATCCTCTTCAAGGGTGAAAACCTGAAATCGTCTCCCCTAAGAGCAGGAACAAGCCAAGGAGGTCCCCTCTCAGTGCTGGAAGTCCTAATGTAGTCAACAGACAGGAAACAGCAAAGGTTCCACTCCTGGAAGGGGGACGTCACACTGTCCCTATTTGTTGAAGACGCGGTGCTAGAAACAGGAAACCCGAGAGCCCCCACCAAAACCTGTTAGAACTAATGATTGAATTCAGTAAATTCATGGGACACCAACTGAACCTACAGAGCTCAGTAGCCTTGCTGCGTCCTGACAATGAGCACTCAGGAACGAAATGAAGGACGTGACTCCCTTCTCAGGAGCATCACAGAGACTAAATAATGAGACTGAACGAAAGGAGCACAAGACTTGTGCACTGAGCCATACCAGGCTCTGGGAGGCCGTCCTGGGTTCGTGGGGTGGAAGCCTCCTCTTGTGAAAATGTCCACAGTTCCTGAAGCCACCCTCGGTTTCAATGTCATTCCTATCAAAATCATGGTGGTAGATCCTAGAAGTAGGAAAAAAAAAAAAAACCCTAACATCCGTCAGCCCCCACAAATGACCCCGGACAGCAAATCAGTATTGGAAAAGCAGGACAGAGTGGGGCGCAGCACTTTCTATTTCGAACGATGTCACAGAGACACAGGATAAAGCAGTGTGGTTCTCGGCTCCCTGCTGGCTCTGTCAGTTAAGCATCGACTCCTGACCTCACCTCAGGTCCTGATCTCGGGGTCGTGAGTTCTAGCCCTGGGCTGGGCCAGGCACGAGGCGTGGCGCCTACTTAGACCCACAGGGGGTGGTTCCAGCATAAGCTGAAGGAGCAGAACAGGGAGTCCAGAAGAAAATGTGCTCTGATACAACTGATTTTGTTTAACTTAATTTAAACCCAATTAATTAATGTATAGTGTATTATACTTTCAGAGGTAGAATTCAGGGATTCACCAGTTGGAGAGAACAGCAGTGCTCGTGACATCACCTGCCATCCTTCGTGCCCATCCCCCGTTATCCCCTCCCCCGCTCCCCTCCAGCGACCCTCAGATTGTTTCCAATGATTCAGATCTGTATTTCCTGCATCTGTTTTCATCTTATTCGTTTTTCCTTCCCTTCACAGATGTTCATCTGCTTTGCTTCTTTAATTCCACCTATGAATGACACCATAGGGTCATTGTCTTTCCCGACTGACTTATTTCACTTAACAGGATCCCTCTAGTTGTATCCGCGTCATTGCAAATGGCAAGATTTCCTTCTCTTTGATAGCAGTACCATTCCTCTCTCTATGACCATCATCTATCTCCCATCCTCTATCCATCATCTGTCTGAAGGCACCGAGGCTCCTCCCACAGTGTGGCTACTGTGGACCCGGCTGCTGTGGACATCGGGGCGCAGGTGTCCCGCCTGGCGTTTCATTGCATCTGTATCTTCAGAGTGAGCTCCAGGCCGTGCACCTGCCGGTCGCAGGGCAGCTCTATCGGTAAGTTCCTGAGGAGCCTTGGCACTGTTTCCAGGGCAGCTGCACCAGCCCGCAGTCCCGCCCACAGTGGAAGAGGGTTGAGTGAGTCTTGGCGGACACGATAAAAGTCTGGTCCACATTTCATTTCGCATCCTGTGGGCTCCAATTCCTTGTCCTTAAGTATTTCTGGGGAAGCCGGGTGTTGTGCTCCATTTCAGCACGACGTTTCCGAAGCTCATAGTGTTGGACCCTAGCTCACGGGGGCCAAAGTGTCTCGGTAGAGGCCCCAGAGACTCAGACCCCAGACAGGCAGATGCAACTAGCAAGAGGGTTTTTTTTTTTATGACAGTCACAGAAAGAGAGAGAGAGAGAGAGAGGCAGAGACATAGGCAGAGGGAGAAGCAGGCTCCATGCACCGGGAGCCCGACGTGGGACTAGATCCTGGGTCTCCAAGATCATGCCCTGGGCCAAAGGCAGGCACTAAACCGCTGCGCCACCCAGGGATCCCTAGCAAGAGGGTTTTATTGAACGTTTGCGCAAACGGGCCCTCGGCCTCAAAGGTGGAAGAGCCCAGATTGGCAATTACAGGCATCTTTTAAAGGCAAACCGCGGGATTAGCATAGCATTCGGGTTAAGACACGATTGATTTCTTTGAAGGTCAACATGAACATGTTCAGGGACTTTCCAGTCAGGGCGTGGGGGGGGGGAATGGTTTTCTTATCTCGGAAAAACCACAGAATGTTTTTCGTTGCTTAAATTCCGGGAAGGCGCCTGGATGTGCTGCCTCTGGGTTAGGCGTGGTCCTAAATTTTCCCCGGGGGTGGGGGGGTGGGGTTGGGTTTCTTCAATAGGTCTCAGCTGGAGCCTGGAAGGAGGCAGGTCCTGCCCTGGGCGTGGGGACTCCGCCTCCCTCACCGCCTCCTTCAGCGCCTGAGCCCAGGCCCGAGTCAGGGGGCGTGTGTACTCAGTAGGCCTCCTCCGCCAGCAGTAACAGGAGCCGGTCTGTGCTCTGGCTGCCTGAGGAGGATGTGGGGCCGCGTCCAGGCTGACAGGAGCCCCGGCCTCCTCAGGACCCGCAGGTAGGCTTCAGGACCATGTGGAGCCGTGTCCTCGCTGACAGGAGCCTGGTCTCCTCAGGACCCACGGTGAGACTTCAGGAAGATGTGGGGCCGCTTCCTCGCTGACAGGAGCCCCAGCCTCCTCAGGACCCACGGTGAGTTTTTCGGGATGACGTGGGGCCGGGTCTACACTGACAGGAGCCCCGGCCTTCTCAGAACCGGCGGGTAGGCTTCAGTCCCATGTGGGGCTGCGTCCACGGTGACAGGAACCTGGCCTCCTCAGAACCCGCAGGGAGGCTTCTGGAGGATGTGAGGCATAGTCCACAGTGACAGGACCCCCCTCGTCCTCAGGACCTGCTGTCTATGACTCAGGAAGACATGTGGCCACGTCTGCCATGACAGGAGTCCGGCTTCCTCAGGACCTGCTGGAGGACCCTGGAGGCGCTGTTCGGAGTCACATCCACCTCAGCAGCAGCTACTCAGAACGACAAGGTAAGTGAATGGGGACAATTGAGATAGGGTTAGGGTTTAGGGTGAGCAATATGTGGTTAGGGTGAAATTAGATGATATGGATTAGTGATCATGGTTATGCGTTCGAGTTCCTGGTTAGGGTGAGAGATGGGGGAAGGGTCAAGAGTTAGGAGTAAGGTACGGATTTGGGATTAGGAAACTGAGTTAGGGAATGGATAAGGGTGATGTTACAGATAGGTTATAGGGTTTAGGGTTAAGGGATGGGGGAGGGAATACGTTTAGAGATAGAGCGGGGGATGGGGTTGAAGTTTAGGGTTAGGGGTTAAGGCAGGGGTTTGGGCTAGGTTTAGGGGACAATTAGGGATTAGGGTACGGGTTAGGGTTAGGAAACGGGTTAGGGTACAGGTTAGGGATTAGGGTTAGGGTTAGGGAATGGGTTAGGGTTAGGGAACGGGTTAGGGTTAGGGAATGGGTTAGGGTTAGAGGGTTAGGGTTAGGGTTAGTGTTTGGGTTAGGGAACGGGATAGGGTTAGGGTTAGGGAACGGGATAGGGAACGTGTTAGGGTTAGGGAACAGGTTAGGGAACGGGTTAGGTTTAGGGTTAGGGTTAGGGTTATGGAACGGGTTAGAGTTAGGGAACGGGTTAGGGTTAGGGTTACGGTTAGGGTTAGGGGTTAGGGAACGGGTTAGGGTTAGGGAACGGGTTAGGGTTAGGGAACAGGTTAGGGTTAGGGGTTAGGGTTAGGGAACGGGTTAGGTTTAGGGTTAGGGTTAGGGTTATGGAACGGGTTAGAGTTAGGGAACGGGTTAGGGTTAGGGTTACAGTTAGGGTTAGGGGTTAGGGAACGGGTTAGGGTTAGGGAACGGGTTAGGGTTAGGGAACAGGTTAGGGTTAGGGGTTAGGGTTAGGGAACGTGTTAGGGTTAGGGAACGGGTTAGGGTTAGGGTTAGGGAATGGGTTAGGGTTAGGGTTAGGGAACGGGTTAGGGTTAGGGGTTAGGGAACGGGTTAGGGGTTAGGGTTAGGGAACGGGTTAGGGTTAGGGTTAGGGGTTAGGGTTAGGGAACGGGTTAGGGTTTAGGGGTTAGGGTTAGGGAAGGGTTAGGGTTAGGGAATGGGTTAGGGTTAGGGAAGGGTTAGGGTTAGGGAATGGGTTAGGGTTAGGGTTAGGGAACGGGTTAGGGTTAGAGGGTTAGGGAACAGGTTAGGGTTAGGTTAGGGTTAGGGAACGGGTTAGGGTTAGGGAAAGGGTTAGGGTTAGGGAACGGGTTAGGGAACGGTTAGGTAGGAACGGGTTAGGGTTAGGGAAAGGTTAGGGTTAGGGTTAGGGTTAGGGGTTACGGTTAGGGTTAGGGGTTAGGGTTAGGGTTAGGGTTAGGGAACGGGTTAGGGTTAGGTTAGGACGGGTTAGGGGGGTTAGGGTTAGGGTTAGGTTAGGGGTTAGGGTAGGGTAGGTTAGGGTCAGGGTTAGGGTTAGGGGTTAGGTTAGGGTTAGGGTATTTGGGTTAGGGATAGGGTTAGGGGTTAGGGTTAGGGGTCAGGGTCAGGCTCAGGGTTTTTTTTTTTTTTGAAACAGTTCTCTTTACCCATGATCACTGAGTGACGCCTGGGGCAGGGAGGCCGACCAAGAGTCTCGGGCGAGGGCTCCCCCACCGTCCTCCCTCCCCCCACGCCACGTCGCCCAGTGGCATCGTGGAAAGAGGATTCTCCCATGCAAACCCCGGAGCCGGAGGGGAACTGGGAGCGCAGTTCTGCCCCCCCTGTCCCCGGGGCACGGACACGGCCACAGCACGGGGGGGGGCGGAGAGGCCCCGGGGACACGAGACACTGGGGAGGAAGAGGGGTCCACCCGCAGCTGACCCCAGGCACCGGCGACCTGATGCGGTGGCGGCGCGGGGATGAGTGGCACGTGGGGCGAGGCTTGTAGCAGCGAGTCCCCCCTCCCCTCCTTTCGGACGAAGAAGGAAGACTTGGGCCCCGCGACTGGGGAGAAGAAAGGGGAGCAGGCAGCTTCTCCTAGCATGCGGCCCGGGAAGGAAGCCCCGCTCCCTTCCCGCGGGGAAAGGGCACCCATCTCCCATCGGAAACTGATCAATAAATTACAAAGTAGAGAAAAGGGAGGTGGAAGTTTGGGGCGGGATTTCTTCCTGCCCTCTTCGTTCCCCCTCTCAGTCCAGTTAAGGAGGATTCCTTAATATGGATGGGTTTTATCCAATCAGTTGAAGGTATTAAGAAAAAGATTGAATTCCCTTGAGGAAGAGGGAATTTGGCCAGCCTTTGCCTTCAGATTTTAACTGCAATATAATCTATTTCCTAGGTCTTCAGACTTCCCATCCATGCTGCAGGTTTTAGACTTGCCAGCCTCTGCATCCAATCATGGGAGCTAATTCCTTAACCATCAATCAGTCATTCTCTCCTCTCACTCCCTCCCTCCCTTTGTCTCTCATTACGCTAGTTTCTGGGTAACTCTCTGAGAATAATGTGCATTGCCCACAACCCTAAGTTTTCTAATTTAAGTGGTTGGATCATGGCATGTTTTATGGTTAATTTTTTCTTTTACTAAAATATTTTTGCAAAAAAAATATGCAGTGGAAATTTCTCCATGGTCATTGGTCATCACTATATTTATTAAGTTTGGTTTGGTTTATAATAATAAATTCAAATATATATTATTAGTTTGTAAAGTAAGATAAAGTTAAAATAAGTAAAATACTAAGCTAAAATGGATTAAAATGCAATTCAGTCTTCCTTTTTGCTTGAAAAGAAGAGTTTTCCTGCAACTCTGCAAAGAAGCTACAGGAAAATTCAAAGAACAAGAGAAAATGTGCTCTGTCAGGCTGTAGATTAATGCTATGGGATGTTTGCTCAACATGTCCAGAAATTTAAGACAGAACTATTAGATATTTGAATCTTGGAGAATGCATAAGATATGAAGAGGAGTTGAAAAGTCTTAGGAGTATTTCTATAATATTTGGTAAGAAAAAATATTCATAAAGCCAAAATTTTGCTCCGCAATTAGACCTTAAAAATAATTTTGCTTTATTATGAGGATTTGGCCTTTGCTTTATTTATATTAGGATGTACCTGCTTTATCTTTGCCTTGCACTTAACTTTTAATTTTTTGATATTTTTATGTGTGTTATTTATGTCTGGCATATTTTATATATATCTTATTTGATAGATTCTCATCGGATATTTAATTTTAAACCAACTGTAATTATTTTTAATAGGAAAGTTTCATTTTTGTATGAAAAGATTTGTGCAAAATATCAAGCTATAAAATATTTAGAACCTATTCACATAAGTAGGATAAAAACATTAACTTATACTTATCAAAAATGATCTATAACTTTCTTTCAGCATTGACGTGTTATTTTTTTCTTAAAGATTTTATTTATTTATTTGACAGAAAGAGAGAGCACAAACAGGGGGAGCAGCAGGGAGAGAAAGAAGCAGGCTCCCACAGAGCAGGGAGCCCCTGATCCCAGGACCCCAGGATCATGACCCACACAGAAGGCAGATAGATACTCAACCAATTGAGCCACCCAGGTGCCCTGAGGTATGTTATTTTTTCTACTCTTTTTTTTATCTCTTTCAGCTATATGTACTTTATAATGGCATATTACTTATATCCTTCAAAAAGTTTTTGTTTGTTTGTCTTCTTGGTCATTTGAGTTTTTGCTTTTAGACACAATCAAAAGAACTTCTATCAGCTTATAAAGACTTGTAAACACTCTTTTTTTTTGTAAACACTCTTAATGCAGCAATTGAAAGCAAAAATCTCAAATTACTTGGATATATTAACTATAGGAATAAAATTGACAGTTATTACAAATTTGAAAATCAAATGCACAGCAACATATATAAAGACCTATACACAAAGATCAGATACAATGAGTCATATATATGCAAGGCTGGTTTTATGTCTAGAAAACAATTAATATAAGGCCTCATCATAATAGGATAAAATAAAAAAAAAGATTATCTCAATAGGTGTAATAAAATAATTTGCTAACATCTAAAACATTCACATTTTTAAAAAAGAGAACCCTCAATAACTAGTAATATAAATTATTTTTCTTACTCTGAAAATGGCATCTACAAAATAAATAAATAAATAAATAAAGATGACAACAAATAGCACACTTTAAATATTTCCTCTACCCCTAAGATTGAAAAATAAATAAATAAATAAATAAATAAATAAATAAATAAATAAATAAGTAAATAAATAAATAAATAAATATTTCCTCTACCCCTAAGATTGGATACATGCCATACAGGAAGTTTTATCTCAGTACTTCTGCTTAACAGTATAATAGAGATTCAAGACAATATAGTAAATTAATAAAGAATAAATAGATTGAAAAAAGAAGAAATAAAAATGGTCCTTTTTCACAAACAACACAATTTCTTATGTAGATATTTTAAAATAATTTAAATGACTAATAAGGAAATAAATGACTAATAAGGAAATTTTAGCAAAGATGCAAGATACAATTAATGTAAAATGTCAATTGGATTTTTATCTCCTACCAAAAAAAGTCTCTGAATGTGAAATTAAGAAAGCACTCTTATTCACAATGACATAAAAAATAATAAAATATTTAAGAACAATTTCAACAAAAAAGTATAAGACAGGTACACCGAAAACTACAAAACACTCCTGAGGGAAATTAGGTATCTCTAAGTGAATGGAGAAGTATATCAAGCTCATTGATTGGAAGAATAAATATTGATAGTATGGCAATTTTTTCAAACCAATCTGCAAAATCAGTGAAATTCCTATTGAAATCCTTATTTTGTAAATTAGCAAGCTGACGATAACATTTATTTAGAAAAGCAAAGGATAGCTACGGCAGTATTTTAAAAATAAGTACAAAACTGAAAGACTATCTGAATTCAAAACTTACTCGAAAACTAAATTAAATCTTACTAATAAAGTATAATATTTTCATAAAGATAAACATATAAATCAATGGAAAATAATAGAAAGTCCAGAAAAACACCAGCATGTTTTTGGTCAGCTGATTTAGGGTAAAAAGTGCCAGAAGATTCAATGAAAAGAGGTCAGCTTCTCAACAAACAATGAGGAAACAACTGGGTGTCCCAAAACATACATACATTTAGTATAAATTGAATGAACTTAGATCCTTACCTCACACCATGCACGAAAACAAAAACAAAAGCAAACAAAAAAATCTAAAAATGAGCAACAGACCTATACACTATATACAAAAACTAAAATTATAAAACTAATAGAGAAAATGCAGGAAAATTTTGCGTGGTCTTAAATTAGGCAAAGGTTACTTATACATGACATCAGATGTATAATTCACAAGAGACAACATTAAAAGTGCAACTTTATCATAATTAAAAACTGACTTCTCTGGGGGCACCAGCAGCGTATGAGGGCTCCTCATTATAGTATTATCATTTTGCTGAAGACTAAAAAAGAAAAGGATATTTTCATATACTTATTGTCCATTGGATTTTTTTTTTAAATAAAGTTTCTCCCTCCTTTGTAGGAACTGCTTGACTGGAGCAAGCAGTTCAAGGACTATTAGCTGATGTACGTGTCACATTTTAAGCAGAAGTATTTTAGGGAATAAGTTTTCTCTCTTTTCTTTACTCTTAGGTGTTAACTCCATCTGTTATTCTTCACTATAATTTCTCTGATGCTGTCAAAAAAGTTTTTTTTAATAGTTTGCCAAGTTTTTCTAATTCTTCTCAGTAGGAATCTATTAGTCTAATTTACCTAGACCTCCTTTAATAGAAACAGAACATACAATTCACTTTTCAACAATGTCAAGTATTTTTGTTATTTCTAAAATCAATTATCTAGACTAAAATTTTCACTTACCAACTTACATGATGTTGTGTTGGAAAAAGTTTTTTTTTCATTTCCAAGTTTTATAATTTGGGGTCCAGGGCCACCCCCATTTTATTCATAAAATGAAATAAAATATTTTCATCATTTTAAAGTTTATAATATGTGTTAATTCTTTACAGAAAGATAGAATTAAATGAAATTTTATTTTTTAAAGATTCTATTGATTGATCAATTTATTAGAGGTCACGCAAGTGGGGAAGAGACAAAGGGAGAGGGAGAAGCAGACTCCTCACTGAGCAGGAGATCCCAGGACCCTGAGATCATGACCTGAGCCAAAGGTAGACACTTATCATCTGAGCCACCCAGGTACCCTGAATTAAATGAAATTTTAATTTATTAAGATGCAATTTTCTGATAAGTATCAGTCTAAACAAGTATTGATATTAATTTTATACCGCAGTGGCTTAGAGTGGCCTTACTGTATTACAATCATAGAATGTTACTGAACAAAAATGGGATAGATTAACTAGAGTGATCATATACATTGTTCACAAAGAAAACCTCTGAATAACTTCCAGCTATTTTTACCTTCAAAAAGACCAAATGTCATTTTTTAAAATGATGTGTAGTTGCCTAAAAGCCATTTTTAATGCAAGGAAACAAGAAGGGAGTTTTACAGACTACTGGATTAATCATTTTTAATAAGATATTATTTATGAGACTTTTATTTTATTATTATTATTATTATTATTATTATTATTTTTAATGAACAGATATGTTCACACATGATTTTTTTTATTTTTTATTCATGATAGACAGAGAGAGAGGGAGGGGGGCAGAGACACAGGCAAAGGGAGAAGCAGGCTCCATGCTGGGAACCCATCGTGGGACTCTATCCCAGGACTCCTGAGCCAATGGCAGGCGCTAAACCGATGAGCTACCCAGGCATCCCCTATAAGAGATTTTTAAAAATCACATCAGTGAATGAAATAATAGCCTAATTGATTGAAATGATAGCCTAATTAACTTCTACTCTTGTTACAGCAGTTCACATTTGATTAGGCATGGTTTAAGAGTTACTTGAGTTAATTACTTGCTTTTTGTCCTTCTTTATAATTTATGTCATAAGACTATTCTCTATATATTCAATACCATGTTAAACATTCTAGATGGAAGATAATCTTCCCATCATTTGAAAGTTTAGTTTGTACTTTTATTTTAGCTTTGACTGCATAATTTAAAAGGTTATAAGAGCTAGTACAGGGATCCCTGGGTGGCGCAGTGGTTTAGCGCCTGCATTTGGCCCAGGGTGCAATCCTGGAGACCCGGGATCGAATCCCACGTCGGGCTCCCGGTGAATGGAGCCTGCTTCTCCCTCTGCCTATGTCTCTGGCTCTCTCTCTCTCTCTCTCTCTCTGTGACTATCATAAATAAATACAAAAAAAATTTAAAAAAAAGAAATGAAAAAAAAGAGCTAGTACACAGAACATATTATTTAGAATAATGTTTTTACCCATTTTCTCTTTAGCACAGACTATTTTATAAATTTTGTCATTTGTTACTATAATATTTTCTTATAGTACTTCAAAAAACTATCATTTACAAATTACTAACAGATTTAATCTATTGTGAAAACAATTTGTGTATATATATATATATATATATATATTTTAGTATATTTGATATAGCTTTTATCTTTGGCAACTATTCATAAAATATTTATTTGTTTTAAAAACACTTAAATAAAAAATAAAAATAATAAATAAATAAAATAAATAAATAAAAACACTTAAATATACTGGCATTTTTCAAGCCTCTAGTTTCTTTAGCTTTGAACTGTCCAATTTATGTGACCTTTGGCTAGCTTTTGAAAATATGCTCTCAACACTTAGTTCACCACTGAGTTCCAATTTGTGATACACAGAGGGAACTCTAGGAGTCCATTTATATGACAGACAGAAACGTCCTTTTTCTTTCACTGAATATCACTTTAAGAACCTAATAGGGGGAATGTAGCTTTCACAATATCTTCAGAGCCTCAAAAACTCAGCTAACTCTATTGAAAATTAGAAGACTGTAGATAGCTGATTTCCCCAACTTTACTCAAATGCACAGAGTCAACTTTGTATATTTCATGTATTCAGTGTACATTGCTAGCTTTTAAAAGTGTGTATTTTTAATGTGATTTTAGATCAACTGTAACTAACCTCTTTTAAAATCTCTATTTTTTAAAATGTTTATTTTATAATCTTCTATTGAAATACAGTCAATAACTAGAGATAGTGCATTAACATATCCAAGATAATTGAGAAACAAACAGATTTATATATGCCACATCCCTCAAGAATCAACTATATTTTGAAATAACTTTTGCCAAGAAAATTTTTTTAAAACTCCACATTCCCTCCCTCATTAATGAAGTTAGTTATGTCCCCTCTTCTCCAATTTGGGCCTGTGTGCAATCACATTGGATTTAAAAATGACTCTTTCTATAATCAAGCACTTTATAGTATCAGACCTAAGGCATCTTTATGAATAAAGCATGCATGAGCAACAATGTTGGGAATTACGTGTGGTCAATATGAAGTCTTTGTAGCACTACGAGAAAGGTTCTTCCTCAGCCGTGAACTGGTGAGGTGAATAATTCAAGTAAGAATTGACATTGCTGGAGACCAAAATGCTGAAACATCTCTTGATTAGAATTATAAGAACATGAGAGATTTTTGGAGAGAGAATAAAGGTCATTTGGTCCATCAAGGCATATCCTTTTTAGTACTCCATTTCAGCAAGGATGGCATCTAATTGTTTCTTGAAGGACATCCCTGCTTTTTGCCTCAACAACTTTGCCTGCAGGCTCTTCTAAGCATTAATTATTCTCCACATGAAAAGGTACTTTCTGAAATATGTGGTGAATTTATTTTTTAATTTCCATTTATGTCTGTTTGTCCTATAATCTGTATTAAAATGGAAATAATAATTTGGGTTGACATTATCTGTGGCAGTTAAGACTTTATATGCTTCAAAACAGACAGCTCCAACTCTGTCCTTAATATTATATGCCCAGATTTATGGTCCTAACAACCAGCACTGCATAGCAAACAGTGGTAGGGGTCCCAGTGAGAACATTGAATACTTTGAAAATTCATAATCCCTCAAGTATATATCTTTTCTTTGTAAAATAGAGATGGGTACTTACTAAAAATAACTGAAAAGTAAATTAATTCATTGGTGTATTCCTTATCACTTGCATATATACATATATATACATGTATTTTTATATACACATTTTTTACCCAAGATCAAATAATTATTTCATCATATTTGACTAAATATTTACAAAATATAAAACATAATCACAACTTACACAAATTTGGAAATATGCATGTAAAATACATAGTATTTTCAAGTTAACCGAAAGCAAAAAAAAATGCTATTATTCTGTAGACACAAAGAAATCTGAAAACTCATTTTTTCTAAACAGCAACTAACACCCTTTTATTTTTTGTTTTTTGAAATGTTAGGAAGGGGAAATAATTACTTATGCAATACACGTTTCCCTTTTGTAACATTAACTAAATTTTAGAAGATCAATTATTCTGTTGCAATGACACTAGTTAACATCTTACTTAGGCCAAATGTTGTAATGAAATCTCCATGACAAAGACAGATCCAGAGTGACTGGTAATCCAGGAGAGCCAGATAGTTAAACCAATCATTGCTTGACATTACGCTGACCACAGTGATTGGTTCTAGTTGATCCATTTAGATCAATGTTCCAAAGTTTGTTCTGACTTGTGAAAAACAATTATTTGTCTTCCCTTACATATGAAGGAGGAAATACGTGGCTTCAACTGGTGTCAGCAAATTGCCAATTATAAAATAATCTAAGACATGTGAAAATGTGAAGTAGAGCCCTCCCAAAGTGGGAACTGAAGCCCTGGAGACCAATCTAAATTTCAATTTTTCAGTTACAGACCAGAGAAATTTGTTTAAACTCTTTTAGTTTAGGTGTCATTAACTGCAAATGAAAGCATTCAAACTGGTAATCTAAATTTCATTTTTAAAATAAAATATATCGTTTTTGTGTTTATATAATGTTTATGTGCTTCACATCTGTGTGAGTCTAGATATTCATAGTTATGTCATAAACTATTTTTAAGGATCATGATAAAATTATGAATAATTAAGATACTCCAATTGCAACAGTTTAAAGGTAGGCAACACACATGCACACACACACACACACACACACACACACACACACATAGATATATGCTGGAAAAGAGGTAGATGGACTAAGGAGCCTATGAACATGGTCTACTGGCTGGTCCTGGCAGCATACCTACCTCAACAGTAGCTAGTAGAAACATCAAATCTAATTAAAACTCCCCCCCCTCACTTTTTCAGTTATTACAGTATGGTCAATACCAGCACAGTAACCCAAAATAAACTTATCCACGGGATTGACCATTCTTTACAATATCCTGAAATAGAATGTCAGTTTAGACTTCTCACTTACATGTTACTTCTGAAAAAAAAAGGACATAGGTGAAGAAAAATATTCTTTTACTATTATTATTGCTTTCAGGGCCCTTGTCATTAGTTTTTATTGTCACAAAAGTAGAAGAAAGTTTCATATGATCATGAGAGATAGTTTAATCACAAAGGAAGAGGAAAGTTATGACAAGAGAAGTCTTTTTCTTTTATCACAAGAGCAGCAGGAGTCTCCCTTTATCCTGAGAAAAGTGAATCTCTTTTCCCATTTCTCTTTTTGAAACCCCTTTTGGAATAGAGGATCATAAATTTTAGGAAGGAAGAATTGATTCTGAGGCAATTTAGAATTTTTAGGCTTATTTTCTAATTTGAAAAAGTTGTTTAACTTCTAAGATTGCTTTTTCAACTATAAAAATCATCCTAATGTATTAAACCCTAATGGCCAAGGAATTAGAAAAATTAAAATAGAAAAATATAGTGATTCATAAATTTGTTTATTCATTCCTGTGATTCCTTGAGTTCTGCAGAACATTCTATGGGCACTTGGTTACTGGAGATAAGACAATATAAAATTAAAGTATGCAATATGTGCAATGTAAGACAAGGTGAGACTTTAGAGTAAGAAGAACTCTTGAAATTTAGTCAACAGTCATTAGATTGAAATGACAAGTGAAAATTGACTTTTTAGTGGGTAAACTATACATTTCTTATCACACTATGTACACACTGTTCAAACTATCCTACTTCTGATTAATTTTATATTACCCATCAATTATGACTTTATTTGTAGTTAACAAAAAATGGTAAGTAGTAATAGGACTGCTTGAGGACATTCTCAAACTTATATATTCCTTTTTATGACAAATTATACTATTTTTCTAAATCATTTTAGTAATAGAAAAACTGAATTCAATACATTTTCACCATGCCAACTATTCAAATACACAGTTGAATTGATCTTGCATTTTCAAAATAGTTTAAATAAATTTTTGCTATAGTAATGAAGCATAGAGTAGAAATAAACATGCACACTTCTAAAGATTTAAATATTACATATATTATTCAGCCATTTTTCAATGGCTAGCAATTTCATATAGTTAATAAACACCTATTAGCTATATTAACATAGTTAATAGAAAGACTTTTTTTTTGCTAATATGTTTGGAAAAGCCAAAAGTCATGAGTATGATTAGAAAATTATATGAATCCTTGCTTTGAATAATTCAATCTAAACAACTGATTTATATTATTTGAAGTAAATGAAGATATGCTTGCCCTTTAGGTGTTAATTATTTCAGCAAAACTATAAATTCTTGATTTACAATGAAGCGTAAAGATTACTGTTCTAACATGAGCTTCATGCTTACCACATACCACAGTTACTCGAATAAATGACACCAGATTTCTTTTTTTTTTATTTTTTTGACACCAGATTTCTAAAGCAAATAATTCCCTGTGAGTAAATTGCACTTTGGCTTGACACTGCCTCCCACAGAAGCGGGTATATCTCTTGCCAGTCTCTTCCTTCCCCATGATCTATCCGTTTTCAACAAACACATTTAACAGCTGTGGATACAAACAAGGCACATTTGGCAAAAGTAGGAACCAGATGCCAAAATCTGAATGTATGTTCTATTCAAAGCATCTGGCCCTGTTGCTAACTCCTTGGTGTCACCGCTGTCGGCTCCCTCTCTTAATCATCTACTGGCAGGCAACAGAGGCGCATCTGGGGATATTGTCGAGGTGATGTAGCTGTGCTCTGGCTACCTTGTGAGTTGTAACCATTTTGAGGTAGCTTCCTATTTCTAAGAATGTTTTGAAAAAACTATTATGAAATATGTTATACATTATGACATATATTTATATTTTTATACTATATGAAATACACACACACACACACACACACACACATACTGTTATGAAACACTAAAAGAGCTCATTGAAAATAAAAATCCCAAATTTAAGACTTTCAAATTTCTGCCTGGGAGCAAGACACTGTTATCTGAAATAGTTAAAACACATCCTTACAAAGTATGTGTGAACAAATGTAAGGTACAAATTAATAGTGAAATCTGCATGATAAATGACTTTAGCTACCTAGGCAGAGGATTTGTTGTAGCTCAGATTCTCTTATGCCTGAGGCTAGCTTGCATGTGTGGAGTTTATTTGGAATTTGAGCCCAGAGAGCAGAAGGGAGGAACAAAGTAGTGAGGTGAGGTGGGAAGGGGCAGGTAGTTCAAAAGGGAAGTAGTAAATCCAACAGTAAGGTAGGCATCTCTTGATTTTTGCTGGATCCCATGGTACACACTCTGGGGACGCTCCTGAAATATTTTTTTCAGAGATACATATCTGAGGGAGGAAAAGGGGAAACATTGATTTTTATTCCCCCATCTGAGAATTATTTCCTGCTTTCCTGTGCCACTTAGAAATTTTGGAGTTGTGCATGTGAGAATGTTGACTAGATTACTGTGGTCTCCTCATTGTGTGTAAGAGAAGAAAGGAGTATTTCACATGGCACGAGCTTGTGTCAAGGCATTGTTAAATTACACCCAAAGTTGCTGGATTCTGGAATCTAAGGTGGAACTTATGAGATTTGAGTTGGTAAATAAGCAGTAACAAATACACAGCTACTATTTCCTTAGCTTTCTACATACATTGTCACATTAATGTTCACAATAACTCTAAAAGTAGATATTCTTATCATTATGCTTCTATTTTATAGTTGAAACTAAGGATGTAGAAAAGTAAGGCAGTTTTCCCAGGATCATTCAGATAGAGAGGCCCAAAACTAGAATTTGACCTTTTTCTGGATGCTGTACAAGATTCAGTCCCTGTTAACAGAGGCTCTTATCTACCAGTGACTTAAAGATCTGTTCCTCAGCACAGATGGAATGCTTTGTTCATTCCAGGTGATAGAAGGTCTGCCAGAGTTGCTACACTTGAAAATTACTCCCTAATGCTGACTCCCTAATGCTCATGCCTCATTCTCATCTATCACCCCTGCTCAGTTGACCTTCATTTTTTTAAACAAGATTTTATTTATTTTTTGAGAGAGAGAGAGAGAGAGAGAGAGAGAGAGAGCAGGGAGAGGGGCAGAAGGAGAGGGAGAGAATCCCAGGCAGACTGTACTGAGTGCAGAGCCTAGGCAGGGCTTGACTTTCCCAGGACTCTGAGGTCATGACCTGAGCCAAAAGTAAGAGTCAGACACTTACCCAACTGAGTCATCCAGGTGCCCATTAGGTGACCTTCCTATAGTGTCTCCTAGCTCCTCCCTCTGCCCCTAGGCCCTGACCCATTCACATAGTCACTTTCTTAGGGTTCTCAAAAAAGAATTGATAAATAAATCATAGCAAAACCTAACCAAACAGATTAAATATGTTTTTTTTCTTTCAACAGTATTGAAATAACCATTTATTCTTCAAAGGAATTATGGGTGCTGTTCAGTCACTGGAAAAGGAAAACTGAATAAAAATAGACCAAGAAAAGGAACTAAATCATCTATATTACAACCTACCATCATTTTATGTGTAGAAGAATAACCAATTTCTACAAACTATCCCTTTATGGTTTGGTTAAATTTAAGGTCAGAAGCAAGAAAATAATATGAGTGAATTAAATGTGCATTGGTTAGCATAGATAATTTAAAATAAAATGCAGATATACACAGAAGTATATGGAAGACAACAGTTATTTTGAGTCTTACCTAGAGGAAAAAGAGTTTGCATTTCATAGGCAGAAGTGAAATCAATCTAAGTCCTTAAAGAGGAGTATGGGAGTATATAGCATTTGAAAAAGAAAATCGAAATGAAAATAATCGAATTGAAACGAAAATAATCAAATGGAATAAAAAGAATACAATCAAAAGAAAAATAATAATAAAAAAATAATCAAATCGAAATGAAAAAAATGGAATCGAATCGAATCGAATTGAATCGAAGAAAATCAAATCGCATCGAATCGATAAAAATCGAATGGAATGGAATTGAATTGAAACGAAAATAATCGAATCGAAACGAGGATAATCGAATCGAATAAAAACATAATTGAAACGAAAATAATCGAATCGAAACCAAAATAATCAATCAAAATGAAAATAATTGAATCGAATCGAAAATAATCACATCGAAACGAAAAGAATCGAATCGAATAGAAAATAATCACATCGAAACGAAAATAATAGGATAGAATCAAAAGTAATCAAATCGAATCAAAAATAATCGAATCGAAATGAAAATAATCGAATCGAAACAAAAATAATTAATCGAAACGGAAATAATCAAATTGAAACGAAACAAATCGAATCGAAACAGAAAAAATCAAATCGAAACAAAAAAAATCGAATCGAAAAAAAATCGAATTGAATAGCATTGAATCGGAAAAAAAAGAATCGAAACGAAAATAAATAATCGAAACAATAATAATCGAATCGAAACGAAAATAAATGAATCAAAACGAAAAAAAAGTAGAAGCGAAAAAATCGAAATGAATCAAAAATAATCAAATCGTATCGAAAATAATCAAATCGAATAAAAAATAATCAAATAGAAACGAAAATAATCGAATCGAAACGATAAAAGTCAAATCAAAATGAAAATAATCGAACTGAAACGAAAATAATCAAATCGAAAAGAAACAAATTGAATCGAATCGAAAAAAATCAATTCGAATCGAAAATAATCAAATCGAAACGCGAAAAATCGAATTGAATCGAAAATAATCGAATCGAATCGAAAATAAACAAATCGAAATGAAAATAATCGAATCGAATCGAAAAAATTCGAATCGAAAAGAAACGAATTGAATCGAATCGAAAAAAATCAAATCGAATCGAAAAAAATCAAATCGAATCGAAAAAAATCAAATCGAATAGAAAATAATCGAATCGAAACGAAAATAATCAATTGAAATGAAAATAATCAAATCGAAACCAAAATAATCAAATCGAGATGAAAATAATCGAATTGAAACGAAAATAATCAAATCGAAACTAAAATAATCGAATCAAATCGAAAAAAATCAAATCTAATAGAAAATAATCGAATCGAAATGAAAAAATCAAGTAGAAGCGAAAATAATTAAATGGAATCAAAAATAATCGAATTGATATGAAAATAATCAAATCAAAACGAAAATACTCAAATCGAAACAAAAAAAATCGAATCGAAACGAAAAAAATCGAATCGAAACAAAAATAGTCGAATCGAAACGAAAATAATTGAATCGAAACAAAAATAGAAAAAAAAAAGAAACAAAAATAGTCGAATCGAAACGAAAATAATTGAATCAAAATGAAAATAATCGAATCAAAATGAAAAATATCAAATCGAATCGAAAAAGTTCGAATCGAAAAGAAACGCATTGAATCGAATCAAAAACAATCAAATCGAATCGAAAATAATCAAATCGAAACGAGAAAAATCTAATCGAATCGAAAATAGTCGAATCGAATCGAAAAACAAATCAAAATGAAAATAATTGAATCGAATCAAAAAAATTTGAATCGAAAAGAAACAAATTGAATTGAATTGAAAAAAATCAACTCGAATCGAAAATAATCAAATTGAAACGAAAATAATCGAAAAGAAAATAATCGAATCGAAACCAAAATAATCAAATCAACATGAAAATAATCGAATCGAAAATAATGAAATCGAATAGAAAATAATCGAATCGAAATGAAAATAATCAATCGAAAAGAAAATAAATCGAAACCAAAATAATCGAATCGAATCGAAAATAATCAAATCGAATCGAAAATAACCAAATCGAAACTAAAATAATCGAATCGAATCGAAAATAATCAAATCGAATAGAAAATAATCGAATCAAAACAAAAATAATCAATCGAAACAAAAATAATCGAATTGAAACCAAAATAATCGAATCAAATCGAAAATAATTGAGTCGACACAGGCTCCAGCCCCGCTGAGTCGGGCCTGAGAACAGTTTGGGTGGGAGAGGCTGGAGTTGTGTCGCTGGCTCCAGAGGGCACCAGTGGAAGGAGAGGGGCTGCAATGGATGGAGAAGCGGGGTAGGAGGAGGGCTGCCGTCTGCCCTGCTCTCCATCTCACTGCCCACACCCTACCCTACTAGGGAAGTCCATGTGACCAAAGAAAGCAGAAATTTCCTGGAATAGCAAACTCATGTTAGTGGTCACAACCCAATAGTGGAGGCACGTCTGAGAAGATAGCACACCAGGGCCTGCGCACAGTCAGCTGTGTATGTGGATGTTTCTGGTCCTCGAAGGTTCTCTCTTTAATTTTTGAAATTCAAGTACACTAGTCCTGGAAATAAATATTTGCAGAGAAAAAAAAAAAGAAAATAATTGAGTCGAATTGAAAATAATCAAATAGACACGAAAATAATCGAATCGAATTGAAAAAAATCAACTCGAATCGAAAATAATCAAATCGAAACGAAAATAATCAATCGAAAAGAAAACAATCGAATCGAAACCAAAATAATCAAATCGACATGAAAAAAATCAAATCGAATCGAAAATAATCAAAGCGAATCGAAAATAATCAAATCGAAACTAAAATCGAATCATATTCGAAAATAATCAAATCGAATCGAAAATAATGAAATCGAAACAAAAATAATCAAATCGAATCGAAAATAATCAAATCAAATTGAAAATAATCAATCGAAACGAAAATAATCGAAACGAAACCAAAATAATCAAATCGACATGAAAATAATGGAATCGAATCGAAAGTAATCAAATAGAAACTAAAATAATCGAATCGAATAGAAAATGATCAAATCGAATAGAAAATAATCAATCCAAACGAAAATAATTGAAACGAAACCAAAATAATCAAATCGACATGAAAATAATGGAATCAAATCGAAAGTAATCAAATAGAAACTAAAATAATCGAATCGAATAGAAAATGATCAAATCGAATAGAAAATAATCAATCCAAACGAAAATAATCGAATCGAAACCAAAATGATCAAATCGACATGAAAATAACCAAACGAAATGCTGTGGAAGTGAACCGTACAGGCAGTCAGGATGCGGGAGGGACGGGCCATGAGCTCAACTCTCAGACGTGTGTGAGCTGTGCAGGCCGACATGTGCTAGACACTTACTGATGGGAGCTAGGACCGAGCTACACTCTCATTGAAGAAGGACGTTTGCAATCTCTGTATTGACTCAGATACACGAAGTTGAGTCCTGTCGCTTCCACATGCTTTTCACACAACCTCTTCCGGCACCTCACATAAATAAAAAATCTTTTAAAAAAAATGAAACAAGGTGTTCTTGATGTGCTCATAGTTTGAATTAAACATGAATCAAGTGACCTTTTGGCTCCTTGACATTCAGGATTCTATGTATTCAACATATAAACATTACACAGATGTTGACGTGTAAATATTACAAATAGAAGGAGAGCTAAAGAGGAAAAAAATGTGATTTAACAAGAGAAAGGGGATCCCTGGGTGGCGCAGTGGTTTAGCACCTGCCTTTGGCCCAGGGCGCGATCCTGGAGACTCGGGATCGAATCCCACGTCGGGTTCCCGGTGCATGGAGCCTGCTTCTCCCTCTGCCTATGTCTCTGCCTCTCTCTCTCTCTCTCTCTCTCTCTCTCCCTCTCTTTCTCTGTGTGACTATCATAAAAAATAAAAATAAAAAATAATAAAATAATAAAAAAATTTAACAAGAGAAAGGCAGTAGGTAGAAAGAAGAAAAAAAAAGTAACAGAGTACAAACCCAACGTGAATGTACTATAAATATATTGAAGATCTTAATACCATCAATATTGCATAAATGTAAATATTAGGCTAAAAGTATTAGGTCTAATAAAGATGAACTTTATTGGGGTTAGCTCAATCAAATATTTAGAAATTAAGATGTCAACCTATGTTAAGAGGACCCCCCCAAAATGCCAAATATCTGAATTATTAAAATGATACAAATATGTACTATACAGTACATCTCAACTGTGAAGATCTTTTTACCTTTAAATATAATAAAAGAAGGACAATAGAAAGAAATTTTAGTATATAATACAGTTCTTCCTCATTATATGGTAATGGAATTAATTTAAATGAGAATCTGTGTGACATCCTATATGTAACCTCTGTTCTACCTTTATCTGTTCTATCTTTATGAACTTCTTGGTAGTTTCACTTATTAAAAGATTCTAACAGTATTTAGCTCTCTCTAAAGGGACCTTTGAGACCAAAATGGTTGCAACAGAATCTTTCTTTCTGTAAAAGATACCATAAAACAATTAAATGTTACTTGAGTCCTCACTGAAAACCATTCTCACTAAAACTAATGATTCCCTATGTCAATATTAAAATCTATTTTTTAACCTCATTTTGGACTTATAAAAATATTAAAATATATTTAAATATCTCATACTGAATATCTAGCAATAGCCACAAGGAAAAATAGCACAAATTTAATACTGTTATACTAAAATACATTTTATCTTTATACTTCAATGTTTTAATATTAATAACAGATTCTATACTGCTTTATATTTTTTCTTATTTAATCATCTCAACATCCTTGTAAAAATAGTACAGATTTATTTTAAAAATAAGGAGAAAAGCTCATGGAATAAAATATTTTGTCAGATGAACATGCATCCATTTCTTCTATATTTGTTTCTCTATAATTTATTATTGTTGTTCAACTTACTTGAGATTATTTTTTTGAAAATGTTTTACACTTCCATAGTACAAATTTATGGCAAATAGAAATTATTATTTTGTTCTTTCACTCAGTAAAGAGTTTTAAAGTCAAAACAGTATAAAACTGAGCTTCAAGGGAAGAATTCTGTGGCTAAGTAGAATCATGTAAGGATGTACTTAAGAGTAGGTTGTGTGGTTAACTGATATCACCACTCCATTACTTCTATAATTTTTCATGATTTATATTATCTTCTCCAGATATTTCCAAGCTAGTGAGGAAATTCAGAACACAGTTTCAGGGTAACTACTATGTTTCCTTTTAACTCCCTATAGTTTAACTTCCTTCACATTTTAGGAAGGACAATGTCTAAGAAAGGCATGTTCAAAGAGAAGACATTGAGGAAACTTACTCATGGCATTTATAATCTTGTAGATTTATTTTTTTTATGTTCAAAATAAACAGAACCTGGAAAATTACTGAAAAGTACCTATGGGATAAAGTTTGGCATAATTCTAAAAACAGAATGAAAAAAGAAAGAAGGAAAAGAAAGAAAGAAAGAAAGAAAGAAAGAAAGAAAGAAAGAAAGAAGAGAAAAAAAGAACAAAGAAGAAAGAAAGGAGAAAAGAAAGAAGTAATGTGAATTAGAAATGAAAGAACTAGAGTAAATTTTTTAAAAAGGAATAAAAACATTTTTTTAAAGTGTCCTCCAATATTTAAATACTTTATTAGAAGAGAAAATAGATCAATTATTCATGATTCATGACTATAGTTTTCAGATTAGTGTTTAAAAATTAAGGGGCTACACTTTTTTGACATTACAGAATAGTTAAGGTTGTCTAGAGATAGAATGAGATAGCTTTCTAGGCTTGTTTTCTCATTAATTTGGATGAGGTGGTTTCTAATATCCCTTTCAGTTTTACTATTGCAGTGTTATCTTTTTAAAAAAGATTTTCTTTATTTAATAAAGAGAGAGAGAGACCACATGAGCAAGGCAGAGCTACAGGAGAGGGAGAAGCAAACTCCCCTCTGAGGAGTGAATCTGCTGTGGGGCTCCATTCTAGGACTCCAGGATCATGACCTGGGCGGAAGGCAGATGCTTAACTATCTGAGCCACCCAGGCACCTTGCACGATATTATCTTCCTCTGGATATTTAGAGTGAGTGTAACATGAGACAACCCACCTGCATACATCTGCTAAGCAGTTTAACTCCCCGAGATTATCCCCCTCTTTACATTATCCCTGATGAATACTCTTAAAAGTCGAAGTGAATTCAAAACAATCCTAATGCTGTCCCTGATGCCCATACCTCTCTTATTGCAATGTACCACTTTTTACCATTTATTATGTTTGTTTAGACATTCATTTATTTCCTTGATAGACAGTAAGCACTGCTTATAAATTGTAATTTGGGGGGAAGGATCTTCCATATTGAAATCATTTGGGGTTTTAAAAGGCAAATTCCTGGAATTGATTCTAGAACTACAGGAAGACTTGCCATTATTTTCTGTATAATACACTGAACTTTATTCTTTTAAATGCTTAGTGTTACAAAGCTACTGCTATAAATTCTTTTATTTACCTTTGTGTTTTCCAACTTCTGTCAACTCTTGGCCTAATCATTACTAATACCCAGCCTCAGCCGTACCGAGCTGCTGATTTATTTCTGAATACATCTTCAGGATATCAGGATATCCTCAGACGTCATCGTTCTGGGCAGGCTGATGTTAATCTTGTTATAAACCTTGCTCCCTAGGAGCTATTTTCTGACTGCTTTCTCCTCTTTATGCCTTACTTAGGATCCTGTTTCAAAATAGACCAAATGGAAACACACTCTTGCTTGACTGATGCTGTGATCTAGAATATCCTATTACACACTTTATCCATCAAGGTGAACCACACAGCATCTTGAAGATAGCCTAAATCATGCCCACATGTGCTACCTCCCTTTAATGATTCTAATTAAGACTCCTTTTCTTCCAACAAATGACCAGCCCTATACCTAAGACTCTTCTTCAGTGGCCCAGTCCTAATCACAAATATGCAATTTTACTTCTTGCTGTACCCTCAATGAGTGGAAAGCCTGGCTTCTTGTAAAAGATGAGAGAGGGTAGTCCTAGCCTCAGTGAGAGGGGGCATTTAAGGTAACATTATCACAAACCTAAAAACAGTTTGTCCCCTTTACTTTTCACCTCTCTCCCCCATTTGCCTAGACAGGATGAAACAGATGCTCATTAATTCTTTAAATCCCTTTAAACTATATAATGTACACTCTCAGATTAGTGAGATTAAAACACATGGTAGTTATATAATTTATAATGTGTCCAGAATTAATCAATAGATCAACAGCACTATTTGCAAGGTAGGCAGTCAGGCCTGAAGATTTTTTTACCAAAAGCCCAAAAAGGAAACACTTCTCAAGTTGCTGTTGGTTATCATGATCTGAGCAAACAAATGGTATTGCTGCACAATGTCAATAGCCCACATTCTACGCCTTGCTTTGCTTTTTAACAAACTGTGAAAAGACCAACAGCTGTTACTGATCTAAGAAGAACTAAAGCATTTACAGTAGGTGGTACCACCTGTGCTTTTCTTATTCCACCCTTAAAAATCTGCTACTTTATTTTGGAGCTGGATGGAGAATATGGCAGTGACTCAATGTCAGGGGGAGTGAGTAGTCAACTGTGGCTTAGTTCTGATAAGGAGTAACATAACCTTTATAAGTCACAACAATGTGTGTTGATGAATATCTTCTCTTGATTTTGCTTTATCCATTTCAAGAATCTAAGAAAAGACCATAAATAAAAAGGAAATTTGAATTCAGCTGACTTAACTGAATGAAAGATTTACAACCCAGATAAAATGCAAGATTCTATATATATGCAATTAATGATCTTAACTATTTCATGTTTCGTTTTAGCTTCTTTACCTTAAACACTAGAAAAAATACACTTGCCACGTTACTGCCTACTTGATCCTATAGCTGTGGAATTTTAAATTTAAACAGGCAGTTGGTGAAACATGTCTTCTATTTCCAAGTGAAGTGTTTAAGAGATTATGGAAAATAGAGAATTAACTCAATTGGGGACAAAAATAGCTTTGAAATTTGGTAGCTTGAGTTACCTAGCACTTATAGATGAAGTTTCCTCTAAATGCTAAATTTCAAAATGTTATATACAGAATAATTTAAGTCATGTAATACAAAACTTTTGACAAAAGCAAATGTATCGAGTGATACATTTACTTCAACTGAATCAGGGGATCCCTACACAAGCATGAGTTGATGTTTCTGCATCTTGGTGTTCTAAATTAATCAATGTTATAGAAATTCAACTAGAATTTAATTGTTCAATGAAAAAAGCGAGGCAATAATCTCTTGTCATTTTTTTAAACAACTTTTCACATTTCCCATAGTAAATTGGGGGAGTAATTCCCCACAGTAAATTCCCCATAGTAAATTTCCTGAGTAAATTGTTTGCCAATATGGTATATTCTAACCCGGCCTATTTTTAACAACCTTTCTTGCCTTCTGAAGCAAAGAAACTAAAAAGAAACCACTCTAGGACAAATATATATATATATATATATATATATATATATATATATATATATAGCTTGAAACCATTTCCCTTTAGATGAATTACTTAAAATTCAGCCAAGGACAGACACTTTTTTTTAATTGCTGTTTTAGAAAACATTTGGACCTACCTGGAAATATTAAATATAAGTCTCATTTATAACACTAACAATAGTTTTCATTTATAATCATGAATAGAATGTCAACTCAAAGAATGGCCCACATTTACTCCATCTGACTTTTGTTGTTTCTGTTATTCACCTCATACTTCTCTGTTAGTTTTTGCTTGCAGTTTTCCAATATAATAATATTAATAAATAATATCATATCCAAATAGTTCTTAATTATGCTAGCACATTCTTTACTGATGGAGTGTTTAGTCAGAATTTTGTGTGTTTTTTTAAATTTTTATTATTTATTTATTCATGAGAGACAGAGAGAGAGAGAGAGAGAGAGAGAGAGAGACAGAGACATAAGCAGATGGAGATGCAGGAAGCCCAATGTGGTAATCAATACCGGGATTTGGGGATCATGCCTTAAGCCAAAGGCAGACGCTCAACTGTTGAGTCACCAGGTGTCCCATAATTTTATGTTTTTCTTTCCAATCCAGTGAGACACATTTTTCCCTATAGGACATGTTGGCAACAGTGCTATCACACATACAGAAATCTTATACTATTATTACCACATTATATGTTGGTATTACAGCAATGAATTTGTCTGGATAGCTGTAAAATATTTTTCTCTTATTACTATTTGTCATGTCCAGGGCATAGTCACTGATGTTGGTGACACAGTGCTTAGATTCAGACTGCAAAATTTGGGGATTTTCTGAAAAGTGACTCTCACACTGACAGCTGAGACCCATTGCTAGGAATAGAGAACATCTCCCTGAAGGCTACATAGTTACAGTTGTTCTACATTAAGCCACCAGTTACCGAGAATTACCCAATGCAAAGAACAAGTCCTTCAAGTGTCTTGTTGTTGCTTCAAAAAGAATGCCAGGCTTTCCTTTACTCATCCACAATTAGTTTTGCTAACTTGAAAAGCATATGACAAGTCGACCGATCTATGAACCAGCTGCCATCTGATAGCTCACCTCTGCAAAATGAGAAGGGAGCTGATTCCAAGATGCAGATTCATGAAAGACACCCTGAGAAAAATCAATGTGAAATAAAATAAAAGTGGATAAATGAAGTCTGTAATTAAGGACTTAACAGGAAGCATTTACTAGATGGAATAAGTTCCAAATGAAAAATAGTTTGAAAAGATAAGTCACAAAACCTGTGCTAAAAAAATGGTAAAAGATAAAGAGGGCAAAGTTCTTAGGGATTTCTATTTTACTACTGATAAGGCCACAAATGAGAATGTTCTGCCCAGAATTAATACAAAATTTAGGCGAATATGTTGGGTTACATCTCAGTCCTCTTGGACTCTTGTCTAAGTTTTTCTTTTTGGCAGACCAGGCTATCAAATTTTAGTAGATGAGTGAAAAATCAAATCATATTTCAGATAGTGAAATGATATCAAAGTGCCTGGCCTGTCTAGAATGGGAAAAGGATAAGACCATTAATTATAAAGTGAAACCACTTAACAACTCAAGAATTTTATTTAGGATGCTGAATGTATAGTTGACAATAGTCATCCCTAAGAGCAGAGATCATATAATTTCATCTAGAAACAAGAAAGTAGATGTGCTTACTATACCTACTTACCATGCAATGTACCTACTTGATAACCTTCCATGTACTTATTTGCTTTTTAGCAGTTCATTCAATTAGATAAATTTGTATTAAGTACAAATTGTGTTCAAGGTACCCTTGAATGTCATGAAAGTAGGTAAACATGGTCACAGTTGACATCATCTGTGTCAGTTGGCCTTAGGTTGCCAAATCTATTTTCTCTCTCCTTGAATCTGGGTTGCCCAGATTCCCCTTCAAGGGAATACTTACTGACTAGCTATGAGATATAGTCATTAGAGAGCTTACTGTGATCATTCTGCCTCAGTTAGAAAGAACCATTATTACCTAAAGTCATTCTTTTTCCTACTTTCAGTGCCTGAGCAAGACAGGAGAATAAGAATCCAGTCTTTGTGGCCTAATGCAGGATACTCTGACAGATAAGCCTTACTCTGAAGCTTTCCACATTGGCTGCGACTGTTGGATCTACATGCAGATCAACTTCTTCCTCCACCCAATCCTATTTCCTCTCTTTTTCTTTTATAGATGTTAGTTCATAATAAATAACTTACACCCCAACTACCATCACTGTATCTGCTTCTATGATGCTTGTTCTAGCCAATAAAATGTGGCCACTGTACCAGCTCTGAGACTAGACTTCAAAAAATCTTGCAGACTTTCACTCTGGGAACCCTACCAAGGCATCCTATCAACATGTCATGAGAGGCCAATAAAACAGTAATGAACCATATCAGAGGTCTTCCAAAGCAACAAGAAACCAATCAACCCAGCAGCTCACTGTACACACATAAACAGACGCATTTTAAACTAGAAGAAGAGCCTAGCAGAGCCCAGCCCAAATTGCTAAATAGCAGAATCAGGAGCTAAATAAATGATTGTTGTTTTAAACCATTAAATCTTTGGGATGATTTTTCATATAGCCAAAGTTATCTTATTATACAAGCATACTTAATATTTCTAAAAAGGCAATTTGTTTGAATTTTGATATTTTTATTATTTTTATAAAGGCCCTATAATAATGAACATGCAATTATCATTTAGTATAGAGTTATTTTCAGCTCTAGTCACACAGCTCTGTGCTTATTTTGTGGATGCCTGGAAATCCGGCACTGTCTTTCAGCCAAGATAAAGGCATTTACCTTTAGGCATTTACTAATGATTTATCGTGTGCTATTTAATACCTGAAACTCTCTTGTGGCTCTTAGGCCCAGTTGGTTTATTGATAGCTTACACCTTGTGTAACCAGTTAGCCTGAATTAATTATGTAAACAGGGTCATGAAAGACCTCACTGGAAACTTTCCAGTTGCTCTCCCCAAATTAGTATTTGTTTTACAAATTTTGGTAATTCAATCTAGAAACAAAATACATCCTTGTGTTCATAGTAAGGCTTAAGGCAGGTGCTTCTGGAAGTTTTGGGGCCCCTAAATCTTGCCTGAACTCTCTTTTTTTTCTGCTCTATAGTATCTTTTGATCTTATAAAAAGATTTACATTAATATGCTTTATGGTGACTCTATAAGTCTTTTCAATTAACTGATGTGTTGCACTCTGCAGGCTGTGTGTGAGTGTTTAGGTGCTCTTCAAAAATTAAGAACAAGATTTGTGAATTTTTTCTTAGTATAGATCTAAGGAAACCATAGCTGCACAAGATCAAGACCAAAGTTAAATTTGTTTTTTTTTGCTTTTTGATAAGGGTCTTTGTGTATGTGTGTTTATGTGGTTACATTTTGTTTGAAATTCTGGTTCTGGAGCAGTGTAAAGAAGTTCAATTACAAAAAAGGGAAAAGAGAAAACATGAAAGTCAGCTTCAAACACAAAAAGTAGGGGATCCCTGGGTGGCGCAGCGGTTTGGCACCTGCCTTTGGCCCAGGGCGCGATCCTGGAGACCTGGGATCGAATCCCACATCAGGCTCCCGGTGCATGGAGCCTGCTTCTCCCTCTGCCTGTGTCTCTGCCTCTCTCTCTTTCTCTCTGTATGAATATCATAAATAAATTAAAAAATTAAAAAAAAACAAACACAAAAAGTAAACATATATTATTCACAAGTATAAGGACAAGAAAATAGAAAATGATTTAACATTATAATCCAATGACAAGTCAAAAGAAAAATAAAACATTTAATAGAATCAACTTCACACATGACAACAATAGAACATGATTAAAGAATATTAGGGCTGTAAACAGAACACATGCCCAAAGTAATATCTTTTAAATACTGGATATGTTGCCTGAATATTCCTTGATAAAAATTCCCTGAAGTTGATGATTTAAGGATTCCTGGTGAAATTCAAACATGTTACTAAAATATGGAAACAGCTTATTAATTAAGCAATATATGCCCCAAGACGATGAGCAAAAATATTATTATTTTTGTAAATTTCCGAGAGAAGAAAGTTCTTGATAAAGTTGATTGTAGCACAAAAGAGTTATGATTAAGTCAGCAAGAATATTTGAAGGTGTAGTGGAATAAAAGGACTAGAGGGTATGCTAGAGCAAAAAGTCCGAGAAACACAGGAGTAATGACTGAGAAGAGAAACACGGAAGATAATGGTTATTTCGACAAAGGAAGTAGTTACTTAATGTGGATCATGGTTTCTTCATAAATGTACAAGAGTCTACATTTACCCCATGGAGGTGTACTACAACCCCATAGATCTCTTAGAGTATACTACACCTCGAATACTGAGCTGAACACAGTGAAAATACTCAATGGTTTAATGTATCCTACATCCTCCAAGTGCAAAATACTACTAGAGAGTGGCTTAATTCCACTAATATTATGTTACTAAGTATTATGGGTAATAGATTAATGAAACCTTTAATTCTTCTTCATGAGATTTGACTTTAAATATTTTATTTTTTATTTTTTTTAATTTATGATAGTCACAGAGAGAGAGAGAGGCAGAGACACAGGCAGAGGGAGAAGCAGGCTCCATGCACCGGGAGCCTGATGTGGGATTCGATCCCGGGTCTCCAGGATCGCACCCTGGGCCAAAGGCAGGCGCCAAACCACTGCGCCACACAGGGATCCCGAGAATTTGACTTTAGGTTAATTTTCTAACTCTGTTCCCCTGGCAACTTAATAAGGTGGTATGTCCTCTACGTTTCTAAGCAACAAAGATTATGATCGAAAATAACCTCTGTTGGCAAATTTAATCTGGACTCAGAGATCTAAAAAGTACTAGATAAGAAGCCATAGCTTCTTATGAGTATGATGATTCTAGGCATTATGTCTTGAGAGACCTCTAGAAGCTATGTCTAAGAAATTGTAACAAAATATATTGGCTCCTATGGAGCATGATACTTTTACCTCATGTCAGACCCTGCACCCACCTGACACACACCTCCTCTTCTTGCAAGTAAGTAGTATAGGCCACTGAAATGTGCAGAAAATGAATGCTTGATGTTTCCATCAAGCATTGGAAACTATATTTTCCATTCTATATCCTCCTCCTTAGTAGTCTAGTATCATATATGGCTTATGAGAGTCTTAGAACCTATTTCTCGATTTGGCAAAATTCCCTGGGTGAGTGTTACACTTCACATGTATGAAGTAATATAGTATGCTAATAAAATATGAGCAGTTCATCACTATTTTGAACTTCATCATCTACAAAGGCCAAATGAGGTTACATTCATAAAAACCTGGGGTTAAGGGATCCCTGGGTGGCGCAGTGGTTTGGCGCTTGCCTTTGGACCAGGGCGCAATCCTGGAGACCCGGGATCGAATCCCACATCAGGCTCCCGGTGCATGGAGCCTGTTTCTCCCTCTGCCTATGTCTCTGCCTCTCTCTCTGTCTCTCTGTGACTATCATAAATAAATAAAAATTAAAAAAAAAACCTGGGGTTAAGAACTGGGGATTGGGAATTCAACACATTTTGGGGATACAAAATTCAACCCATAATAGAAACATAACCTTGCAGGACTAAAATCATAAAGGTCAGATACATTGCCTCATTATTTAGGCATCCCTGAATTTTGTCAGGTATTTTTAAAATTAGAAGTAGCATAGAAATAATAGATACTTCCTTCGATCACCATTGCAACTTTCTTCCTTCAAGAGTCCAATGATTTCCTCACAAGATGAGACCAAAATGAAGTGAACACTTCCAACCCTTTCTTACCCTCCAAAAGCTTATTCTGATGCAATTTCAAGACATCAAATTCAATAAACATGACAGATATTGAATAAGGAAACTGTATAAGCAGAACATTTAGAAAAATCTGCAATAATTTGTGAGAAGTGTCTATACAAGTGCAAGACACTGGTCTTTTTCACATATTCCATGAGTCAAGCCTTTGTTACAGTATATTTCTGATTTATATACTTGTTAAAAGAGATACAGAGAAATGGGGTACAGTCAGTTGTATGGAATCAGTAAATATTTCAAAGGTGTAAAATAGAATTAAAATGTCAAAGTCAGCTTTATAATTAAAAAAGCAACTTACAATATGACAAATGACATATTCATTACAATTTGCTTCTCAGAAAACTTGAGGTTACCAATTAAAAACCTAAGTTTAAGTCTCTTATTTAAGTTTCCAAAAGCTGTTAAGGAACTCTTCCAAAAATCATCCAGATATATGTTTTCATCATATTTTCAGTCATAGTTTCACTTTTTTAAAGAGATAGTTATATTTGGCTATCAGAAATGCTATCTGAAACATATCCCTAACTTATTTAATGTTACATGTCATTGTTTTCCATTATGATATGCCATAAGGGAATATTTAGTGCCAGGTTGAGTACTCAGGAAAAATTATAAATACACACTTGGCAAAGTTCCTGGGTTAATGATATATGGGGTAAATACCCAAACACCTCACGTTAAGCAAACTATTTAAAATATCTTTGTAGTGAAATTAAAAAAAAAAACATGTTATTGTTAAAAAGATTTATGAAAATCACATGGGATACTACTCAATAATTATCAAATCAACCACTAAAGTTTACCATATGCTTTTGCAAAAGATCTACTTGTGTAAAGTTTCTGAGCATGTTTGTACCACATTGTGCTAAATTATCATCCTGAAAAAACTCAGAAAGTTCCTCAAATAAATGATTCTATACATATTATGTTTCATTAAAGGTATCCAATATGTCACATAAAGCTATTGCTTTGGACACATATGTTATAAAAAATACCAAAATGGTAGGAGAACTTAACATTTCTTTCCATATCCACAAAACTTCTTTTCTTTTCTTTTTTTTCCATTTTTGAGATATTTGACAAGATTTACTGTAGTATAATATGTCTTATCTCCTACATTGAACTTCAAGCTATAAAAAGTTGCAATAAAGGCAGGGTAAGTCCTTATACCTCTTCTTGGTGGACTGGGCTTATTATTATTATTATGCTGTGAAGGATAACCATGTTAGTCCTCTAGGTTTACATTAGCTTTCCTTCCTCATTTGAAAAGGAACTTGTCTATGCTATTTTTTGATTAACTATCTTCTAATTAATCCAAATAGTCTTTGCACTGCCACTCTGAAAATTCCAAAAATTCTTCAATTTAATCCATGTTTAAGTACCTGTGAGAGAGGAGGGAAGAGCAAGATGGTGGAAGAGTTGGGGCCCTCAACTCACCTGGCCTGACAAACTTACCTAGATAAATTTCAAAACATCCTGAACACCTACTTATTCGACCTGAGATTCAAAGAGAGAATAGCTGGTATGCTACAGAGAGAAAAGTTTTGGCTTTCTAAAAGATAGAAAGGCTAAATAAATAAATAAAAATAAAGTTGGGAGGGGCACTAAGAGGAGCACAGGTCTCACTGAGCCCGGCACCTGGCAGGGGATGGGGCATCTCCCCCAGGCACAGACACCTGAGAATCAGCACCGCAGGCCCCTCCCCCAGAAGACCAGCTGGAAGAACTGGGGAAGAGCAAGTTTATTGACCAAGCAGCACTAAAATCTCCAAGACTGAGGGAAAATCAAGGGAAAATAGAATCTAGAACTAGAGGGCCCCTTTTCCCCCCCTTTTCCATTATGACTCATTTTCATATTAGACTAAAAATTTCCAGTATTTTTTCTCTTTTCCCACCTTAACTATAATATTTTACCACCTCTTCATTTTTAAGTTTTTTTCCTTTTTGACTTTCATATTTCTACAATTGTATGTCTTAGATGTATTTTTCACTTCTGGATTCCCTTCAACATAATTTAATTTTGGGAGATATATGAGTTATGGGTTTTTGTTTCTTGCTTTTTCTGCCTCGTTTTGTTTTACAATGGTGTAAGTTAATACCTTTTAACACACGTCAACATACACCCAGAAACAAGTGGAATAATATGCTGATTCATTCTGTGAGATTATATTCTCTCTTCCTTCCCATTCTGCACCCCCCTCTTTTATCTTGTTTATGTTTTGGTGTTCAAAACACCAAAACACCACCTAAATTTTTTAAATTTAGGATAAATTCAAATAAATTTAGGATAGAGCATGCTCTAACATACAGAAAAATATACACTCAAAACCAAGAGGATTACCCTCTAGGTCCCCTCAGGTAGACGACATTATCTCCACTGTCATTTATTCACCACCACCATCCCCCGCTGCCCCCCTGCCTTTTTTCTCTTTTTTACTTTTTTTTTCTATTTTCCTTTTTTTTTTATTCTCTGTGGTTTTTGACCTTTTATTTTTACTAATTTGTTTTAAAATTTGTTTTTCACTTTAGTGATCCTTTTGTTTTATGTTGCTTTGTTTTTTTTTTATTATTTTTATTTATTTATTTTTTATTTTTTTGGTCTCTGACCTCTTCGGAATCATCTAGGGTATATTTTACTTAGGGTGTGGTTGATATTTTTGTTTCAGCCCACTCATACAGCCACTCTGCACTGGACAAAGTAACTACACAGATTCACCAAAAAAGAAAGAACCAGTAATAGTACTCTCTGTAACAGAGTTACAGAATTTGGATTTAAATCCGATGTCAAAAAGTCAATTCAGAAGTACAAATACAAAGCTACAGGTGGCTCTGGAAAAAAGCCTAAAGACTCTAGAGACTTTGTTATTGCAGAAGTGAGATCTAATCAGGCCTAAATTAAAAAGAGACTAAATGAGATGCAATCCAAACTGGATTTCCTAACTACTAGGGTTAATGAGGTGGAAGAGAGAATGGGTGACATAGAAGACAAGTTGATGGTAAGGAAGAAAGCTGAGGAAAAAAGAGAAAAACAATTAAGAGCCAATGAAGAAAGGGTTAGGGAAATAAATGATAGCTTGATAAGGAAGAATTTACATATAATTTGACTCCAGAAGAGACTGAGAGATAGATAGGACCACAAAGTATATTTGAACAAACCATACCTGAGAACTTCCCTAATTTGGGGAGGGAAACAATCATTCAGATCCAAGAGTTAGAGATGACCCCCCCCCATCAATACAAACCATTACACACCTCACATTTAATAGTAAAGCTTGCAAATTTCAAAGATTAAGAGAAAATTCTTTTTTTGATAATAAATTTATTTTTATTGGTGTTCAATTTACCAACATACAGAATAACACCCAGTGCTCATCCCGTCAAGTGCCCCCCTCAGTGCCCATCACCCATTCACCCCCACCCCCCACCCTCCTCCCCTTCCACCACCCCTAGTTCATTTCCTAGAGTTAGGAGTCTTTATGTTCTGTCTCCCTTTCTGATATTTCCCACACATTTAAGAGAAAGTTCTTAATGCAGCATGAGACAAGAGATTCTTAATTTATATGGGGAGAAATACCAGATTAACAGCAGACCTCTCCACAGAGACCGGTCAGGCCAGAAAGGGCTGGCAGGATATATTCACGGTCCTAAATAAGAAGACTTCCATTCAGAATAGGAGAGAAAAAGAGCTTCCAGAATAGGCAGAAACTGAAAGACTATGTGACCACCAAACCATCTCTACAATAAATATTAAAGGGGACCCTGTAGAAGAAAGAGGGAGTTCAAGGAAATAATCCACAAAAACAGGGACAGAATAGGTATTACGATAACACTATAAATTCATATCTTTCAATAGTTACTCTGAATGTGAATGGGCTAAATGATCCCATCAAAAGACACAGGGTATCAGACTGGATCAAAAAGAAAGTCCCATCTATTTGCTGTCTTACAAAAGACTCATTTTAGACCTAAGGACACTTCCAGCCTGTAAATGAAGGAGTGGAAAACCATCTACCATTCAGATGCTCCTCAAAGGAAAGCTGGGGTAGCAATCCTCAAATCAGACCAATTAAAGTTTATCTCAAAGACTGTAGTAAGAGATGAAGACAGACACTATATCATACTTAAAGGATCAATCCAGCAAGAAGACCTACCAATCATGAATATGTATGCTCTTAATGTGGGAGATGCCAAGTATATCAATTAATAATGCCAAGTATAGCAATTAATAACCAAAGTAAAGAGATACTTAGAAAATAATACACTAGACTCGTGGGCCTTGGCGATCCGTGGGGTGCACCTGCGCAGCTGTGGATGCCGCAGGTTTTTGAAACATGAATTGTTCACTCTTCTTGTCTGCCCTTTGCTTGTGAATAGCCTCAGCAGCTCCAAAACTCGATCAAAGCTTAAATGCACAATGGTACCAGTGGAAGGCAATGCACAGATTATATGGCATGAATGAAGAAGGATAGAGGAGAGCAGTGTGGGAGAATATGAAAATGATTGAACTGCATAATGGAGAATATAGCCAAGGGAAACATGGCTTCACAATGGCGATGAATACCTTTGGTGACATGACCAATGAAGAATTCAGGCAGGTGATGAATGACTTTCCAAACCAGAAGCACAAGAAAGGGAAAGTGTTCCAAGAACCTATCTTTGCTGAGATCCCCAAATCTGTGGACTGGAGAGAGAAAGGCTACGTAACTCCTGTGCAGAATCAGGGTCAGTGTGGTTCTTATTGGACTTTTAGTGCAACTGGTGCCCTCAAAAGACAGATGTTCCGGAAAACAGGCAAACTTGTGCCACTGAGTGAGCAGAACCTGGTGGACTGCTCTAAGGCTCAAGGCAATGAGGGCTGCAGTGGTGGCCTGATGGATAACGCCTTTCATCATGTTAAAGACAATGGAGGCCTGGATTCAGAGGAATCTTATCCATATCTTGGAAAGGACATAGAGACCTGTAACGACAAGACTGAGTGTTCTGCTGCTAATGACACTGGCTTCATGGACCTCCCTCAATGGGAAAAGACCCTAATGAAGGCAGTGGCAACTCTAGGGCCCATCTCTGTTGCTACTGATGCAGGCATTTCCAGGGCTACAAGTCAGGCATTTATTTTGATCCAGACTGCAGCAGCAAAGATCTAGATCATGGTGTTCTGGTGGCTGGCTATGGCTTTGAAGGAACAGATTCAAATAATAAGTTTTGGATTATCAAGAACAGTTGGGGTCCAGAATGGGGCTGGAATGGCTATATAAAAATGGCCTAAGACCAGAACAACCATTGTAGAATTGCCACAGCAACCAGCTATCCCATTGTGTGAGCTGATGGACCACAAGATTAGAGGACTTGAGGATAGCACATCTGGAGGAAGTTTACCTTAAAATTGACCATACTCTTATTGTGTAAGATAAGACACTTGAATCATTGAGAATCCAAGTTGTGATTTGAATTCTGTGATATTTTTATCAGGGTAAACATCACCACTGCTTTAATTACTGTTATATATGGCTTTATAATGTTGAACACTTATTACTTAATTCTAAAATTTTTGACTTCTTATTTTTTCAAAGGATATATAAACTTTACCTTTTCAAATAAATTTTAATTCAATAAGTAGAGGAAGAAAAAATAAAATAATACACTAATCGTAGGAGACTTCAACACAGTACTTGTCAGTAAATATCAGATCTTCTAAGCATGACATCACCAAAGAAACAAGGGCCTTAAATTATACACTGGACCAGATGAATTTCACAGATATTTACAGAACTTTCTAACTGAACACAACTGAATACACATTCTTCCCAAGTGCACATGGAACTTTCTCCAGAATAGACCACACACTAGGTCACAAATGAGGTCTCAACCGATACCAAAAGATAGGATTGCCCCCCTGCATATTTTCAGACCACAATGCTTTGAAACTAGAACTCAGTCATAAGAAGAAATTTGGAAGAAATTCAAACACATGGAGGTTAAAGAGCATCCTACTAAAAGATGAATGGGTCAACCAGGAAATTAGAGAAGAATCTATGGATTCAGGGAAACTAATGAAAATGCAGATACAACCATTCAAAAAATTTGGGATACAGCAAAGAGGTCCCAAGAAGGAAATACATCTCAATACAAGCCTCCTTCAAAAAATTGGAAATAACTCAAATACACACGCTAAACTTGCACCTAAATTAACTGGAGAAAGAACAGCACATAAAGCCTACACCAAGCAGAAGAGGGGAGATAATAAAGATTCAAGCAGAACTCAATGAAACAGAGACCAGAAGAACTGCAGAACAGATAAAAAAAGAAAAACAGGAGTTGGTTCTTTGAAAGAATTAATAAGATAGATAAACCCTTAGCCAGCCTTATGAAAAAGAAAAAAAAAAAAAAACCTCGAGGTAATAAACTCACAAAAGAAAGAGGAGAGATCAGAACCATACCAAGGAAATACAAATGATTTTAAAAAACATTTTATGAGCAGCTATAAGCCAATAAATTAGGCAATCTAGAAGAATTGGATGCAGTTCTGGAAAAATCACAAATGACCAAAACTAGAACAAAACGAAATAGAAAACCTGAACAGGCCAATAACCAGCGAGGAAATTGAAGCAGTTATCAAAAACCTGCCAAGTCGCAAAATTCCAGGGCCAGATGGCTTCCGAGGGGAAGTCTATCAAATGTTTAAAGAGGAAATAATATTCTACTAAAGCTGTTCTGAAGGATAAAAAGGGATGGAATACTTCAAAATTTGTTCTAACAGGCCAGCATCACCTTGATTCCAAAACCAAAGACCGCACCAAAAAGGACAATTATAGAACAATATCCCTGATGAACATGGATGCAAAATTTCTCAACAAGATACTAGCCAATAGGATCCAATAGTACATTAAGAGGATTATTCACCATGACCAAGTGGGATTTATCCCTGAGATGCAAGGTTGGTTTAACACTCATAAAGCAATCAACGTGATTGATCATATCAACAAGAGAAAAAACAAGAACCATATGATCCTCAATAGATGCAGAGAAAGCATTTGACAAAATACAGCATCTATTCCTGATCAAAACTCTGCAGAGTGTAGGGATAGAGGGAACATTCCTCAGCATCTTAAAAGTCATCTATGAAAAGCCCACAGCAAATATCATTCAATGGAAAAACACTGGGAGCCTTTCCACAAGATCAGGAACACAACAGGGATGTCCACTGTCACCACGGCTATTCAACACATAGTACTAGAAGTCCTAGCCTCAGCAACCAGACAACAAAAAGAAATCAAAGGCATTCAAATTGGTAAAGAAGTCAAACTCTCCCTCTTTGCAGACGACATGATACTTACTGTACACAGAAAACCCAGAAGATCCACCCCAAGATTGCTAGAACTCATACAGCAATTCAGTAATGTGGCAGGAGACAAACATCAATGCATAGCAATCAGTGGCATTTCTCTACACTATCAATGAGACTGAAGAAAGAGAAATTAAGGAGTCAATCCCATTTACACTTGCACTCAATAGCATAAGACACCTAGGAATAAACCTAACCAAAGTGATGCCCTAAAAACTACAGAACACTTCTGAAAGAATTTGAGGAAGACACAAAGAGATGGAAAAATATTCCATGCTCATGGATTGGCAGAATTAATACTGTGAAAATGTCAATGCTACCCAGGAAAATTTACACATTCAAAGGAATCCCTATCAAAATACCACGGACTTGGGATCCCTGGGTGGCGCAGCGGTTTAGCGCCTGCCTTTGGCCCAGGGCGCGATCCTGGAGACCTGGGATCGAATCCCACATCGTGCTCCCGGTGCATGGAGCCTGCTTCTCCCTCTGCCTGTGTCTCTGCCTCTCTCTCTCTCTCTCTGTGACTATCATAAATAAATAAAAATTAAAAAAAATTTAAAAAAAAATACCACGGACTTTCTTCAGAGAGTTGGAAAAAATCATCTTAAGATTTGTATGGAATCAGAAAAAACAGCGGGGGGAATATTTAAAAAGAAAACCAGAGCCGGGGGCATCACAATGCCGGGTTTCAAGCTGTACTACATAGCTGTGATCTTCAAGATAATGTAGTATTGGCACAAAAACAAGACACATAGGTCAATGGAACAGAATAGAGAACCTAGAAATGGGCCCTCAACTCTATGGTCAATATTCGACAAAACCAGAAAGAATATCCACAGGAAAAAAGACAGTCTCTTCAATAAATGGTGCTGGGAAAATTGGACAGCCACGTGCAGAAGAATGAACCTATACCATTCTCTTACACCATACACAAAGATAAACTTAAAATGGATGAAAGATCTAAATGTGAGACGAGAATTCCTCAAAATCCTGGAGGATAACACAGGCAATACCTTTTTTAACTTGGCCGCAGCAAGTTCGTGCAAGATAAATCTATGAAGGCAAAGGAAACAAAAGCAAAAACGAACAACTTTAATCAAGATAAAAAGCTTCTGCACAGCAAAAGAAATATTCACCAAAATAATAGACAACCTACAGAATGGGAGAAGATATTTGCAAGTGACCTATCAGATAAAGGGCTACTATCCAAGATCTATAAAGAAGTTATTAAACTCAACACCAAAGAAACAAAGAATCCAATCATGAAATGGGCAAAAGACATGAACAGACATTTCACCAAAGAAGACCTACACATGGCCAACAAGCACATGGGAAAATGCTCTGCATCACTTGCCATCAGGGAAATACAAATCAAAACCACAATGAGATACCACCTCATACCAGTGAGAATGGTGAACATTAACAATACAGGATACAAGAAATGTTGGAGAGGATGTGGAGAAAGGGGAACCCTCTTGCACTGTTCTGAAAGTGTGAACTGGCACAGCCACGTTGGAAAACAGTGTGGAGGTTCCTCAAAGAGTTAAAAATAGAGCTACCCTAGATCCCAGCAATTACCCTTCTGGGTAGTTTATAGATATATATATATATCCTGCTTAAAGCAGGATAAATGTCCCAGGCTTTAAGCAGGATAAAGACTCTCCTTACTTTATCTGGTGCTATGTGCTCTAATGAAGTAAAATTCTTGGAAATTGGGAATCTTCATATTCTTAAAGCTTTTGAAAGTATCATTTTTATATTTACCAGATGCCTTATAGAGTCCAAATTCTCATAAATGGAGAAAATAGTCTTCCTTCCTAGTTTTCTTACACACAGAAAAGGTACATGGATAAATGTTTAGGAAAACCTTCGACTTATGAATAAATACCTAAGGAAAATTAAAAATTCTTAAGTTTGTATCTGACTTTCATCTCATTGGAACCGTATAAAAGTCAGTAATTTTAGGTTACTTGGATGACTAGTTAAGTGTCCAACTCTTGGTTTCTGTTCAGGTCATAATACCAATGATTGGGCTCCATGCTCAGCACAAATCTACTTGAGCTTCTTTGCCTCTCTCTCTCTCATACTCAATCTCTCTCTTTCTGAAAGAAATAAAATCTTTTTAAAAATAATTTTTAAATGTTTTAGATAATAACTTAATTTTCTCAAGCCATAGAAGAACCATCCCAGAGCAAACTAAACTTTAATGTGTATCAATGAATTCCAAGATATATAATATTATGAAAAAAGTATTTCTTCTTATTTCTGGGATTAATCAATGAATAATAAAAGGTACATTTGCCTAATCAATAAACAGAAGCAATTTAGAAAAAAATAGAGACTGATGATTTAAATATAAGCCTCAGTTGCTACAAATACTGTGCAGTATGGGTTCTATTATTGAAAGTACCAAAACTGGTCTATAATATATATATTTCATGAAATTCACCTGTAGTATACTCATCTGCAATGATACCCAACTGCTGTCATCCATTTTCTTTGTCTATAATACAGGTGAGTGAAGCTAAGTGATAAGAGATTAGTCATGATAGAAAGGAGGAACTAGAATTAAAGTAAAATAAAAAGCAAAAGCAAAGCAAAACAACAACAAAATGATGTAAATGGTTCCTTTCTATAGCTTATAAATATTCTCCTCAGATTAAAATTATTTTTAATACATTGCAAATAGGAGACAATTGTACAAAGTCAATTGACAATTTCAATTGAAATGAAAGGATTCAAGGATTTTCATATCCCCTATGTGAAAAGCTGCTTTTCATTTTATTAACTTTTTAGTCAGCATCCTCATCTCTCACCCAAACCCTAACAGCTGGTACTCTGAAGTAGAGCCTAATTTTTCTCTTTTTCCAAGGGTAACTCATCTCATGTTTTTGACTGCAACTGATTCCAAATATGAACAAATAAATGATTTAATAGCCTTTAAATCATTTGACATGTTAAAAAAGATATCATGCAAATCAAAAGTATTATCACCTTTAAAGGCATTAAATCTCAGAAAAAATAATTACGACTGGGTTTAAGAAATTTCCTTTACAGTATCTCTTATCACATAGAGTATATCTGCTTGAGGTGACAAAACTATCATTATTAAAAGACTGATGATTAATATGAAATATTGAAAGCATTTAAAAATTCACATATTTTATTAAAACCATTAGTGTTTTCATTGGAAACTTTTATGCTGCATAAGTTTGACTAAAGTGTGGAATTTAATGCCTTTAAATAACCAATTCACAAGCTAATTAATGTATTGGCATGTTCTCCTAGAATTTTCACTATGTTCTCTTCTCTGTGCTTGCATTTAATTCACCCTCCCAGAAAACTATGTGTTACCAATTACTCCTTGCATATCCCAACTGAAATACTATGGATAAGAAATTTTAGAAGATCTAGAATCCTATGCACATTGTTTTAAACATTCCCCAATATAGTTTTCTGAAAGAATATATAAAAAATAAATATCAATGTCGAATAAGTAAGCTTCCAAATAGGTTTCTTTCAACTGTCACATTGAATTAGACAGGGCATAAGACAGCTAATAACTGGGTTGAAACCTTTTAAATAGTTTTAACCCCGGTAAGCCAGTGAAGACATTGATTGCTGTACATTATTGAAACCTTTGATTCTCCAACCAAATAACAATCTATTTTTCTTATTCTTCCTAAACTTAATCTTATGGAGAGATTACAAAACAGGTATAAATAGTACACATTCTGTCAAGAATGCCTCTTTGTGCAAAAGGAAAAGTACTAGCTAGCACATCATTTTCAGAACAGTCTCATTTCTGGTCTGCTGGAGTGTCATAAAAAGAAAAAAAATAATAAAGAAGTTTTTTTCTTTTAAAGAAAAGGAAAGAAAGGGGAAAAATACTAATGAAGCCCATCAAGAGAATGTATTTGACCCCAGAGAATAAGAATTAAAAACTCAAAACTAATTAATATGCCTTCTTGTGTGAGCCCAGAAAAAAGAAATACTTGAGGAACAGAGTATATAGACTACTTTTACAAGGAAAGCCTATGATTTTTTTTAAAGTACTGATTCAAAAATTGCTGTGATTTTAGCCCAGTCTCAATTACAGTGCCATAAATTGATGCCCAGCATCATTATGCCATTTTCTTCCTTAAGTATACTCATAGAAGCAACAATACTGAAGAGAGGGGAGTTTTAAAAATTACTATTTGCTCCCTAGTATAGAGCAAATAGTCTTGACTGAAAATTTTATTTCATAAGGATAAATAAAACCTATTATATGTCCTGAAATCTTACACAAAAATAGAAAAAATACATTTACCTTAATTTCATTTATTGCCATGATTTTCCCAACAGTTTTGGAAATTTACTGTATATGTGTATGTATATTATGTATATACGCACATAAACACACACACACATACAACACACACACACACACACACACACACTATATTTGGCCCTTGGTTTCCATTCTTACCAACCTTTCAGTACTGCAATATCTGGAAAGCAACATATTACAGACCTCAGACTTCCTCAAAACTAGAGTTACGGATTCAAATTAGATTCTGCAATGAGAGGCACTTGTTCAAGTTGTTGCAGATTAGTTGAGCACACTTAATCTTCCTGCTGCAGTTACTGCCAACTAGGAAGGTATCAGCCATGTAAGTATTTAGGGCTGCCCAAAATGTTCCAAAGTCTAGAGTTCAACTTTAATAGCATCTTGAGGCAGCTGAAGTAGATGTTCTTTGCATCCCAATCACTAGCCATCAGCTTCATGAATGACAGACTAAGAAGCAGAAATAGTGTCTTCTCTGGATTAAAACTAAGGTTTTAATATATGCCTGACATCACTAATCCATTGGCAGCCACTTTACTTTTCTTCTCCAGACCTTCCAATAATTTGCAAGCATGAAATGCCTTCCATTAAGCTTTTTTTCTTTGAAAAAAAGAATGTTTCCTGAACCATTATCCAGAATGATAACACAAAGACAGGAAAGTAAAATTCTCCCAAGATAGGCCATGGAAGACTGGATTCCCCCGTTAATTTCATCTCAATACTATACTCCCCTCCTTACACCATGTGCTTGAAAAATATCTTTCTTCAGCAGAGACTGTTGAAATGAGAAGGAAGAATACTACTCTGAGCATGAACTCTACACACATATCAGTGATAAAAGCTTTGAATCCTCAGTGGAACAGGTGGAGTGTGGGGATTGAAGACTGTAATTTTAAAGCTGAGAGCATTTCCATTTTTGCAGAGATAAAGACTTTAATTAATCATTGAGCCTCTTTATTCTTTTGTTTTGGAAGTCATGAAATTACATGGATAATCCGGTTCTATGGAGACATGTCTTTCCTTGATTTGACAATTTTATAAACCCATGTGGATAAAGAATGCTGAAGCCCTGATTTCAGCGTCTTGGTAACAGATCCTTGACCCTGGCTGAAATATTCAGGAAGATTTATCTTCCTGGCCATCAGTGTGGTTCAAGTGTCTATGCAATCAGAGCCCTTCCTCAAATTACAACCTCTGATACCTCTTTAATGGCAACAAAAGCTATAAAACCTACTCAAGTTTGACTCCCAGGGTTACCCTATACTCTATATCTATGTGGAAAGACTAAGTTTGTGAATTAACCCATGCTAAGATTAGCAAACCAAGAGTAGAAGAAAAAGAAGCAATCTTTAAAATGCTTTTTGAATCTCTGGGTCCAAGTATGATTGGAGGGAAACTGTAATGTATATTGTGCACAAATATGTAAACTTTCAATTTGTTTTTAGCTTAGTTTTAAACTAATACTTCTAATATTGAAACTCAATGAATCCTAATATAAATCCATTCATTAGGTGAAAATTCTGAAGCCACTTTAAACAAATGTCTTAGGATGTAAAACTAAGTGTTCTGCTTATTAATATATATGCATATGAGTTTTGCAGAATTTTATAGCCATTGTTGCTTCTCTCGGAAAGTTTGTTTTGTTTTGTTCTTCACTAGCGGTTTTATTTGTGTCTCTCCTCCCCTACCCAGGAAAACTGCCTGGGCTTAGAAAATTTGGGTATACCTCTTAGAAAGTTTTGCTCATATTGAAATTATGAGTAGACTCCAAAGAGATGTCTGTGGGTAAAAAGTGGAACTCCATGTAGAGAGGACATGCAGGATAAGCAGTACCATATTGAAAGAAGCTGGTCTGTTCAAAATGACATTTTGGGGGCACCTGAGTGGCTCAGTTGGTTAAAAATCTGACTCTTGATCAGCTCACATCAGGTTCTTAGGGTCCTGAGATAGAACTTTGTGTAGGGCTCTGCATTGGGTGTGGAGCCTGCTTAAGATCCTCTCTTTCCCTCTCTATCTTCCTCTCCCTCCCCCACTCACATGTATGCTCTTTCTTTCTTTTATAAAATAAAATAATTAAAATGAAATAAAATAAAAGCCAAATGTAATTTTGGGGAGAAAGAAATTCATCATGAAACCATCATAAGTTAGCAATGTTGTTCTCAGAACAGCTACATTTAATTGAAATTGTATATTATCAAACTCTTTTAATTTCTTTAAATGGCTTACAAAATCTTATTGCATTTTAAGGCTTTGTATCAGCTATCACTGTAATTAAAATATGAGAGAGCTCCAGAAAGAAACCGAAATGCAACAAAACTATAAACATGGGAGATACCAAAATCCTCAGTAAGCATAACATATATGTAATAAGCTCACAGGAAGAATAGAGACATTTCACTAGATTGATAATTCAGCTTGAGACTACAGATAATAATCAGAGTCTGCAGGTGGATCATTTTTTTACTCCTCTTAGTATCACAGAAATATTTTTGAAGAGAGGGATTTAGTAAAATGACTTCCAAAACTGAGAGAGAGAGAGAGAGAGAGAGACCCCGCTACATACCTACCAGATTGCTAAATTTAAAAATATTGACAACACCAAAATGCTAGCAAAGAGGAACAGAAATTGGATCACTCATACATTGCTGATGCAAATATAAAATTATATTGTCAATCTGATATGTTTTTCAGGGTTTTTAAAAAAGATTTTATTTATTCATGAGAGGCACAGAAAGAGGCAGAGACATAGACAGAGGGAGAAGCAGGCTCCTTGCAGGGAGCCTGATGTGGGACTCCATCTCTGGACCTGAGCCAAAGGCAGATGTTCAACCGCCAAGCTACCCAGGCATCCCTCTTTTGCAGTTTGTTATAAAACTAAACATGCAGGGGGAGGGGCAAGATGGCGGAGGAGTAGGGTCTCCAGGTCACCTGTCCTCAGCAAATTACCTAGAAAACCATCCAATCATCCTGAAAACCTACGAATTCGGCCTGAGATTTAAAGAGAGACCAGCTGGAACGCTACAGTGAGAAGAGTTCGCGCTTCTATCAAGGTAGGAAGACGGGGAAAAAGAAATAAAGAAACAAAAGGCCTCCAAGGGGGAGGGGCCCCGCGAGGAGCCGGGCTGAGGCCGGGGCGAGTGTCCCCAGGACAGGAGAGCCCCGTCCCGGAGGAGCAGGAGCTGCACCGACCTTCCCAGGCGGAAAGGCCTCCCGGGGAATTGGACCAGGATCCCCAGAAAGGCGGGGATGCCCTCGGGCTCCCTGGGACAGTAACAGAGGAACTGCGCCCCGGGAGAGTGCGCCGAGCTCCCTAAGGGCTGCAGCGCTCGGCGGGACCCGGAGCAGCTCGGAGGGGCTCGGGCGGCGGCTCCGCGGAGGGGGCTGCGGGGCTCCGGGAACAGCTCAGCGGCGGCGGCTCGGGCGGAGGAAGAAGCTCCGCGCGGAGGGGGCTGCGCGGCTCCGGGAACAGCTCGGAGGGGCTCGGGCGGCGGCTCCGCGGAGGGGGCTGCGCGGCTCCGGGAACAGCTCAGCGGCGGCGGCTCGCGCAGAGGAAGAAGCTCCGCGCGGAGGGGGCTGCGCGGCTCCGGGAACAGCTCGGAGAGGCTCGGGCGGCGGCTCCGCGGAGGGGGCTGCACCGCCGGGAGCGCGAATCCAACAGCGCAGGCCCCGGAGCACAGGGCGCCGGGACACAGCCCAGGATCCGGCCTCCCCCGGGACAGGCAGAGGCCGGGAGGGCCCAGGACAGCAAGGACGCTCCTGCCTGGAACTGAGCAGATCAGCGGCCCCGCCCCGGAGCCCCCAGGCCCTGCAGAAGGAGAGCCCCGGAGCTACTGCGGGGGCTGGATCCAGGGTCCCAGAGCTGCCCCCGCCACTGTGGCTTCCTCCCGGGGCCTCACGGGGTCAACAACCCCCACCGAGCCCTGCACCAGGCAGGGGCAGAGCAGCTCCCCCAAGTGCCAACACCTGAGAATCAGCACAGCAGGCCCCTCCCCCAGAAGACCAGCGAGACGGACCAGTTCCAAGGGAAGTCAAGGGACTTAAACTACACAGAATCGGAAGATACTCCCCCGTGTTTTTTTTTGTTTTTTGTTTTTTTGTTTTTGTGTGTTTTTTTTTGTTTTGTTTTGTGCTTTTTTTTTCTCTCTTTCTTCTTGATTTCTGATTGCTTCCCCCACCCCCCCTTTTTTCTTTTTTCTCCTTTCTTTCTTTTTCTTTCTTTTTCTTCTCTTTTTCCCCTATTTTTTTCTTCTTTCTCTTTTTTCTTTTTCTCTTTTCTTTCCTTCTCTCTCTTTTTCTCCTTTTCCCAATACAACTTGTTTTTGGCCACTCTGCACTGAGCAAAATGACTAGAAGGAAAACCCCTCAAAAAAAAGAATCAGAAACAGCCCACTCTCCCACAGAGTTACAAAATATGGATTACAATTCAATGTCAGAAAGCCAATTCAGAAGCACTATTTTACAGCTACTGGTGGCTCTAGAAAAAACCATAAAGGACTCAAGAGACTTCATGACTGCAGAATTTAGATCTAATCAGGCAGAAATTAAAAATCAATTAAATGAGATGCAATCCAAGCTAGAAGTCCTAACGACGAGGCTTGACGAGGTGGAAGAACGAGTGAGTGACATAGAAGACAAGTTGATGGCAAAGAGGGAAACTGAGGAAAAAAGAGACAGGCAATTAAAAGACCATGAGGATAGATTAAGGGAAATAAATGATAGCCTGAGGAAGAAAAACCTACGTTTAATTGGGGTTCCCGAGGGCGCGGAAAGGGACAGAGGGCCAGAATATGTATTTGAACAAATCCTAGCTGAAAACTTTCCGAATCTGGGAAGGGAAACAGGCATTCAGATCCAGGAAATAGAGAGATCCCCCCCTAAAATCAACAAAAACCGTTCAACACCTCGACATTTAATAGTGAAGCTTGCAAATTCCAAAGATAAGGAGAAGATCCTTAAAGCAGCAAGAGAAAAAAAGTCCCTGACTTTTATGGGGAGGAATATTAGGGTAACAGCAGACCTCTCCACAGAGACCTGGCAGGCCAGAAAGGGCTGGCAGGATATATTCAGGGTCCTAAATGAAAAGAACATGCAACCAAGAATACTTTACCCCGCAAGGCTTTCATTCAAAATGGAAGGAGAGATAAAGAGCTTCCAAGACAGGCAGGAACTGAAAGAATATGTAACCTCCAAACCAGCTCTGCAAGAAATTTTAAGGGGGACTCTTAAAATTCCCCTTTAAGAAGAAGTTCAGTGGAACAATCCACAAAAACAAGGACTGAATAGATATGATGACACTAAACTCATATCTATCAATAGTAACTCTGAATGTGAACGGGCTTAATGACCCCATCAAAAGGCGCAGGGTTTCAGACTGGATAAAAAAGCAGGACCCATCTATTTGCTGTCTACAAGAGACTCATTTTAGACAGAAGGACACCTACAACCTGAAAATAAAAGGTTGGAGAACCATTTACCATTCAAATGGTCCTCAAAAGAAAGCAGGGGTTGCCATCCTTATATCAGATAAATTAAAATTTACCCCGAAGACTATAGTGAGAGATGAAGAGGGACACTATCTCATACTCAAAGGATCTATCCAACAAGAGGACTTAACACTCCTCAATATATATGCCCCGAATGTGGGAGCTGCCAAATATTTAAACCAATTAATAACCAAACTCAAGAAATACCTTGATAATAATACACTTATACTTGGTGACTTCAATCTAGCTCTTTCTACCCTGGATAGGTCTTCTAAGCACAACATCTCCAAAGAAACGAGAGCTTTAAATGATACACTGGACCAGATGGATTTCACAGATATCTACAGAACTTTACATCCAAACTCAACTGAATACACATTCTTCTCAAGTGCACATGGAACTTTCTCCAGAATAGACCACATACTGGGTCACAAATCGGGTCTGAACCGATACCAAAAGATCGGGATAGTCCCCTGTATATTCTCAGACCATAATGCCTTGAAATTAGAACTTAATCACAACAAGAAATATGGAAGGACCACAAACACGTGGAGGTTAAGGACCATCCTGCTAAAAGATGAAAAGGTCAACCAGGAAATTAAGGAAGAATTAAAAAGATTCATGGAAACTAATGAAAATGAAGATACAACCGTTCAAAATCTTTGGGATGCAGCAAAAGCAGTCCTGAGGGGGAAATACATCGCAATACAAGCATACATTCAAAAACTGGAAAGATCTCAAATTCAAAAGCTCACCTTACACATAAAGGAACTAGAGAAAAAGCAACAAATAGACCCCACCCCCAGCAGAAGAAGAGAGTTAATTAAAATTCGAGCAGAACTCAATGATATCGAGACCAAAAGAACTGTGGAACAGATCAACAGAACCAGGAGTTGGTTCTTTGAAAGAATTAATAAGATAGATAAACCATTAGCCAACCTTATTAAAAAGAAGAGAGAGAAGACTCAAATTAATAAAATCATGAATGAGAAAGGGGACATCACTACCAACACCAAGGAAATACAAACGATTTTAAAAACATATTATGAACAGCTGTACGCCAATAAATTAGGAAATCTAGAAGAAATGGACGCATTCCTGGAAAGCCACAAACTACCAAAACTGGAGCAGGAAGAAATAGAAAACCTGAACAGGCCAATAACCAGGGAGGAAATTGAAGCAGTCATCAAAAACCTCCCAAGACACAAGAGTCCAGGGCCAGATGGCTTCCCAGGGGAATTCTATCAAACGTTTAAAGAAGAAATCATACCTATTCTACTAAAGCTGTTTGGAAAGATAGAAAGAGATGGAGTACTTCCAAATTCGTTCTATGAGGCCAGCATCACCTTAATTCCGAAACCAGACAAAGACCCCACCAAAAAGGAGAATTACAGACCAATATCCCTGATGAACATGGATGCAAAAATTCTCAACAAGATACTAGCCAATAGGATCCAACAACACATTAAGAAAATTATTCACCATGACCAAGTAGGATTTATCCCTGGGACACAAGGCTGGTTCAACACTCGTAAAACCATCAATGTGATTCATCATATCAGCAAGAGAAAAACCAAGAACCATATGATACTCTCATTAGATGCAGAGAAAGCATTTGACAAAATACAGCATCCATTCCTGATCAAAACCCTTCAGAGTGTTGGGATAGAGGGAACTTTCCTCGACATCTTAAAAGCCATCTACGAAAAGCCCACAGCAAATATCATTCTCAATGGGGAAGCACTGGGAGCCTTTCCCCTAAGATCAGGAACAAGACAGGGATGTCCACTCTCACCACTGCTGTTCAACATAGTTCTGGAAGTCCTCGCCTCAGCAATCAGACAACAAAAAGACATTAAAGGCATTCAAATTGGCAAAGAAGAAGTCAAACTCTCCCTCTTCGCCGATGACATGATACTCTACATAGAAAACCCAAAAGCCTCCACCCCCAGATTGCTAGAACTCATACAGCAATTTGGTAGCGTGGCAGGATACAAAATCAATGCCCAGAAATCAATGGCATTTCTATACACTAACAATGAGACTGAAGAAAGAGAAATTAAGGAGTCAATCCCATTTACAATTGCACCCAAAAGCATAAGATACCTAGGAATAAACCTAACCAAAGAGGTAAAAGATCTATACCCTAAAAACTATAGAACACTTCTGAAAGAAATTGAGGAAGACACAAAGAGATGGAAAAATATTCCATGCTCATGGATTGGCAGAATTAATATTGTAAAAATGTCAATGTTACCCAGGGCAATTTATACGTTTAATGCAATCCCTATCAAAATACCATGGACTTTCTTCAGAGAGTTAGAACAAATTATTTTAAGATTTGTGTGGAATCAGAAAAGACCCCGAATAGCCAGGGGAATTTTAAAAAAGAAAACCTTAGCTGGGGGCATCACAATGCCAGATTTCAGGTTGTATTACAAAGCTGTGGTCATCAAGACAGTGTGGTACTGGCACAAAAACAGACACATAGATCAATGGAACAGAATAGAGAACCCAGAAGTGGACCCTGAAATGTACGGCCATCTAATATTCGATAAAGGAGGAAAGACTATCCATTGGAAGAAAGACAGTCTCTTCAATAAATGGTGCTGGGAAAATTGGACATCCACATGCAGAAGAATGAAACTGGACCACTCTCTTTCACCATACACAAAGATAAACTCAAAATGGATGAGAGATCTAAATGTGAGACAAGATTCCATCAAAATCCTAGAGGAGAACACAGGCAACACCCTTTTTGAACTTGGCCACAGTAACTTCTTGCAAGATACATCCACGAAGGCAAAAGAAACAAAAGCAAAAATGAACTATTGGGACTTCATCAAGATAAGAAGCTTTTGCACAGCAAAGGATACAGTCAACAAAACTAAAAGACAACCTACAGAATGGGAGAAGATATTTGCAAATGACATATCAGATAAAGGGCTAGTTTCCAAAATCTATAAAGAACTTATTAAACTCAACACCAAAGAAACAAACAATCCAATCATGAAATGGGCAAAAGACATGAAGAGAAATCTCACAGAGGAAGACATGGACATGGCCAACATGCACATGAGAAAATGCTCTGCATCACTTGCCATCAGGGAAATACAAATCAAAACCACAATGAGATACCACCTCACACCAGTGAGAATGGGGAAAATTAACAAGGCAGGAAACAACAAATGTTGGAGAGGATGCGGAGAAAAGGGAACCCTCTTACACTGTTGGTGGGAATGTGAACTGGTGCAGCCACTCTGGAAAACTGTGTGGAGGTTCCTCAAAGAGTTAAAAATAGACCTGCCCTACGACCCAGCAATTGCACTGTTGGGGATTTACCCCAAAGATTCAGATGCAATGAAACGTCGGGACACCTGCACCCCGATGTTTCTATCAGCAATGGCCACAATAGCCAAACTGTGGAAGGAGCCTCGGTGTCCATCGAAAGATGAATGGATAAAGAAGATGTGGTTTATGTATACAATGGAATATTACTCAGCAATTAGAAACGACAAATACCCACCATTTGCTTCAACGTGGATGGAACTGGAGGGTATTATGCTGAGTGAAATAAGTCAATCGGAGAAGGACAAACAGTGTATGTTCTCATTCATTTGGGGAATATGAATAATAGTGAAAGGGAATATAAAGGAAGGGAAAAGAAATGTTGGGAAATATCAGGAAGGGAGACAGAACATAAAGACTCCTAACTCGGGGAAACGAACTAGGGGTGGTGGAAGGGGAGGAGGGCGGGTGTTGGAGGGGAATGGGTGACGGGCACTGAGGTGGACACTTGACGGGATGAGCACTGGGTGTTTTTCTGTATGTTGGTAAATTAAACGCTAATAAAAGTTAATTAAAAAAAAATAAAATAAACCAAAAAAAAAATAATAAAAAAATAAAAAAAAAGTGAGACCTTGCCTACCCTTTCACTTTCCAAGTCTTCATGCTTCTATATCTAATTGCCTATATTTTCAGAGAAGCCAACCTTACTCAGATTAAGTTTGTCCAAGCCGAGAACTAAGTGCCAGGTTTAATATTTTTAAAACTCAATTTAAAAATAGTTAAACAGAGAATTTCAAATGGCAAACACTGATATTTACATCATCTACTCTTATAACTAACAGAAGGGGTAATCCTGAAACCTAGATGCAGTCGTGCCTTTATATGAAAGTATAAAAGCAGAAAGAGTAACCCAAAATTGTCTATTTCACAAATGCCTATCTAAACTAGTTATGTTCAATGGTGTCTGTCTTGATGCAACAATCTCTAGGAAGACCTTCTTCAGACCTAGCTCTACCACCAATAAGCGTGTGAACTTGGACAATCCAATCCTCCAGAACTCTCAGTTTCTTTCCTGTGCCTCAGAGGAGAGGACCAGAGCTGATGATCCCTCAGTTCCCTCTCAGACCTGAAATGCTGCTGTGGGGTCCTAAACACTCTATACTGAGCACAAAAAGACGGGGGAATCTTATATATACTCAAATGCTAAACTATAAAACTAACTCTGAGCATAGATCCTGAGTATTTTAGGGTTCTCTCCTATGGCGATAGAAAATCCCCAAATCTATATCCCTTTCTATCACAAGCGGTGGGTATATGGGTCCAAGCCACTAGAAATAATAAATATGTGTGTCAGAACAGCCATCTGCCCTCATGCTCACTGCTTTTCAAAGCAAAGCCCTCAAAGAACTCCATTATTATTTTCTGAGGGTACCGGTTAACATGTAGAATCCTAACCTGCCCCTTCCTTTAACCTAAAAAAAATTAAAATGTTGGCTGGCCATATTAACAAGCTCTCCAGGTTATTCTCTTGCACACTAACATTTGAGAACCACTGGCTAGGCACCAAGGAGAAGTGATTTACCTTAAAATAGCAAAATTTGAAATCCCATGTCCTTTCCTATTTTCAGATCATAATAAATAAAGAAATGAAACAGTGAAGAGAGAGGGAAGGAGGCAAAGATAGGGATGGGGACAGAAACAAAGTGCCAGTCAAAAATGATATTTACATAAAGTTTGTCTTTCAAAAATTTAGGAACAGACAAGAGACTCCATACTCATGGAAATATGTTAAAGGCACACAGGTGTCAACTGAAAGAGCTCCCGTGGCCAGAGAGGAGACAATATAAGCAACAAAATAAGTAGTGTTGGATTATAACCCAAAGCATAAAATAAATATCCATGAATATATACTAATATTAAAAATTGTAAAAGAAAGAAAGAGGGGCACCTGGGTGGCTCAGTCAGTTAAGCTTCTGCCTTAGGCTCAGATCATGATCCAGGTCTCAAGGCAGGCTCCCTGTTCAGCAGGGAACCTGCTCCTCCCTCTCCCTCTGCCCCTCTCGCTCATGCTTTTTCTCTCCTCTCTCTCTCAAATAAATAAATAACATCTGTGAAAAAGAAACAAACAAACAAACACAGAAGAAAGAGAAGTCTCCCATGTAGAAGAATTTCAAACAATTTGTGCAGACATTCCACCCTCAAGTGGATGAGCATAGCTCATCCACTCTTATGTGTGGAATACACATAGGAACTTCCTTCTACAAAATATGTTATGAAAAAGTTAAAATAAATAATAATAATAATAATCACTTTACTATGGAGAAAGCTGACAAACACTACCTCAGCAAGATGATCAGATCGATACCAAGACTGATAAATCATGTTGATAGTATCTATCCTTTATATGATATAATAAAGATGGCAGTATATCTCTGTATATAATCCACAATCACAGTTCAATCATGAGATAAACGACAGACATGTCCCAACTGAGGGAGATTTTACAAAATACCCTACTTCTCAAGGTGTTCAACAACAACAAGGAAAGGCTGAAAAACTGTCACAATCCAGAGGAGCCTAAGAAAACATGAGGACAAGTGTAATGTGATGTGAGGGATGGGAACTTAGCAAAAACTAAGGAAATCTGAATAAAGTATGTATGGTCTTTGGTTAATGCAAATATTTTAATATTGATTCATTAGCTAATATTTGTACCGTACTAATATAAGATATCGATAATTGGAGACATCGAGTGCGAGTGCATGAGAATTCTCTGTACTGTCTTCTCAATTTCCCTGTAAATCTTTGGGTTTTTTTTTCTAATAAATAAGATTTATTTTGAAAATTGACTTAAATGAATCAGGCTCCAAGTGTGAAGACACTTTAAGAATAGTTTAATTAATTTTTGCCTTGTTCTTAAACAGTTCCTTCGATGGGAACAAAGTAAGAATTTTATATCAGAAGGAAAGAAAAACACTTAGAAACACGTATAATGCCTCCTCAACCTGAAAAGCAGGAAAGGATAATAAATAGCAAAAATCAGATAAAAATACTTCTTTTATATTAGACGCCATATTGCAAGTGCATTTAAAATTAGCAATGCCTAACATTTATTTCCTTGACATTTGTCTTCCAAAGAGTTCACAGTGCTTCAGTGTCAGTTAAAAAATGATTCGTGTGAAATTTTTATTAAACCAGATTTACTGGGAAATTCCTGCCCAGATAATACTTTATTTTAATTTTATTCAGTTCCTTCCTAATCACTGAGCCTTTTAGTTAGAGCTTTCAACTATAGCAAATGCCTCAGAAGGCCAATTTTTAAGTTGCTATTATAATACCCTAATGGAATCACGTATCGTATTCCTTCGCTCAGATATGGCACACAGTAGGCCCCTGATAAAATACTGAATGAGTGAATGGATAAAATTGCTTTTTATCATTTCATTCAGCAATTTCATTCTTATCTTGTTCCATTTCATGTTCTAATGTTTATCAACATCAACTCAAGAAGGTTAGGGATCCAGTAATTTATTAAGTATTTGGTGCATACCTACTATGTGCAAGGTGCTAGGAATACTAAGTTAACCAGACATAGATGCAGTGCCTATCTCCCTCCAGGCCATGCTGGTGGGAGAGACGGATACTAACCAAAAAGTGACAGAAAGACAACTAGACAAGATTATAGTAGCCAATACAAAGGTAAATATACAGCTTACTACAAGTACATATATAAGAAGGCTTAGTCTAATTGGGGCCTCAGAGAAGATAACCAGAAGAAGCATCATTTATATTAAGACATAGAGAAAGGAGAAGGTAAGTGGTGGAAGGAGAATATTATGAGGAAAAGGAAGGTTTCTGCCTCTGAATTGTAGGGCTCTGGGCAAGTCCCTTGAGCTTAGGCTCTGAACCTTCTTCTTTCTCTGCAAAACTGTGACAGTAATAATGCCTGTGCCATAGAGCTCTAATGAGTAAAGAGTTGGACTTTATTTGTACATTACCTAGGACGTTAGGAAGTACTTAATAAACATTTTCTGGTGGCCATAACAGCCTGGAGTCAGGCTTCCTGAATTCGAATCCACTTAACTAGCTGTTTGACCTTGGACAAGATGTTTTCTTCCTATCCTTTAGTTGGCCCATCAAGATAACAGTATCTGCCCATAGGGTTGTTGGAGGATCCCAGGAGTTCTTTTATGTGAAGCATGACACAATTGTTGGCCATAATATGTGCCCTATGAATGTTCACTTATATTAGCAATAAAGAAATCCTACAGCAGTCCAATGAGGTGTTTAGAAATTATTCTATAGCTTTTAAGGCAATTGAAATTCAAAAAGAACCTAAGTGCCTGTCCGTGTTTACTTAGCTAACCAGTTCCATTATCTGAAACCCAAACACACAATTTCTGATTCTAACCTCACTCCAAGAGGCCTCCTCAAGCCCGAGGAAAAATTGCCTTCTTGGGATCTCAGGGAAGAATCCTTCACATAATAATATGACCATTGGTAATGTCTCTCGGTTCTTTCCAAATCCATACAGATGCATTTCCTGATGAGTGACTGAGCTGTGAAGAAAGAGATGAGAAACCCTCATCCCTCTGAATTACTTTTGTCAGAATATTTTAACCATAGTACTACGGATAGTAAATTATCCTTATTAACAGGAAATATGTCTCAGAAGGAATCTGAGCATTCAGATGGGCAGAGAAAAAACGCTTTGACTCGCTCTTCATCTTTTAAAGACACAGGAGAGCTTTTCTACATACAAAGTCAGTGGTCAAGATAGCCTTAGGGAATAAGAGTCTGCAGCATCCAATCCCGCTGGCTGCACAGCCAGGACGCCCGCAATCCAGGTCTTCCTGATCCTTAATCCCTGGGCCTGTCCCCCAACACGTGCTGCCAAGCTGAGGTCATTTGCAATTGCTCTCTTAGGAGCTCCGGGGAAGGAGGAAGGAGCTACATAGGATGGGAAGGGACGCCTGGAGGTTGAGAAAATTAAGGCCATTCCACTTTAAGTTCAGCCTTAGCACACAGGTCCAGCCATCCCAGGCCCCTGCCAAGAAGAGCTGAAAGTTACATTACTTCAGTCACAGCAAAAAAAAACAAAAGTTTACAGCTTAATGTCCTAGAAAGCCCCACAGTAGCATAAGAACTGAGCCCAGGCGCTTGAAGGCCCCATAGCAAAATATAAACAGAACTTGAGGAATTGCTCAAGCCCTTCTGGGGGTGCCCCAGACCAGCCCTTAAAACTAAGCTAAAACCCACCTCGGGGTCCAAGTCCCTGCTCCGCTGTGTCCGGTAAACTTGGACACAAGCTCGAGCTTGTAAATAAACCCTCGTGTGTTTGCATCAGTGTCGGCTTCTGGGTGGTTTCTTGGATTCACAATCTTGGGCACAACAGTCTGAGAAAAAAAACAAAACCAAAAGAAGCTCGGACGCAGGCAGAGTGAAGGCAGGGTTCTGAGAGAAGCGGCGGAGACCCTGGGGCTTGGGGACTCTTCTGTGGAAGCCCCTGCTGACTGGGGGGGGGCGGGATGCTCAGCTCCAGAGCCAGAGGACCAACCGGCATCACGCCCACCAGCGCCAAGTATCAGATAGCAGCACAGCGCCGCCCGCTGGAAGCCAGAGGCGCTGACGCCCACCCCGCCTCTGACTCCACAGGTGCATCTCCCAGGCACATGTGCATCTGACAATCAGCCCCATGGCCCATCCCCAGACCCCGCACAGACCACTCGCTGACACCAAGTGGTCGGACCACGGAGGCTGCAGAGCTTCAGCTCTGCCTGGAAAGTAGGGTCTATCTTCCTTTGTACTTTGGGCTTTATTTTCATTTATTCACTTTGATTCTTTATTACTAATTGCTTTCTTTTAACTTTTTATCTCATTATTTTTTCCAGAAAAGAAGGAAGAAAAAGAAAAACCAAGAAAACAATAACAACTGCCCTCCCCCAAAAAAACCCCACCAGATTATTTCACCTGCTTGTTAAAAGATTCTAAATCCCAAAATAGGAAACACAATTAAAGTACCATGAAAGTAAAAATAAGAAATATATAAGTTACATACATAAAAAAACCCAACTCCCTAACCCTATCTCTTACCCTTTTCCAAAACCGTACCCTGACCCTGACTCTGACCTAACCCCGACCATAACCCCTAACCAAACACTAACCCTAACACTACCCCAAACCCCTATCCTAATCCGAACCCTTGCCCTAACCCTAAACCTAGCCCTAACTTTAACCCTAACCCTAACCCCAACCCTAACTCACACCCTAACCCCTAACCCTAACTGCAAACCTAAGCCCAACCCTAACTCTAAGCATAACCCTAACCCTAACTCCTAACCTCCTGCCCTAATCCGTAAAGCCTAAGCCCTAACCCTAACTCTAAACCCTGTCCCTAACCCGAAACCCTATGCCTAATCCCTAACCCCCATCCTAACTCCTAACCACTGACCCTTACAATTATCCATCACCCTAACCTCTAATCCGTAACCATAAGCATAAACACTAACCACTAACATCTAAGGAAACCTAACCACCAACTGTCTCCCCTCCCCTGACCCTACCATTCATTCTACCCATTCACTTACCCTGTGGTTCTGAGGAGTCCCTTCTGATGTGGACGTGGCTCCCAACGGCGCCTCCAGAGTCCTCTAGGGGGTCCTGAGGAAGCCGGGCTCCTGTGAGTGCAGACGCGGCCTCACGTGTTCCTGAGTTATAGTCAGCGGGGTCCTGAGGACGCTGGGTCTCCTGTCACTGTGGACTAGGTCTCACATCCTCTGGAAGCCTCACAGCAGGTCCTCAGGAGGCTGGAGGCTCCTGTCAGCCAGGACATGGTCCCCATGGCCCCCCAGAACCACACCGTGGGTCCTGAGGAGGCTGTAGGCTCCTTTCAGCATAGACGCAGCCCCATATGTCCCAAAGCCAAAGTGCAGGTCCTGAGGAGGACGGGGGTCCTGTCAGTGTTGACGTGGCCCCACATTTTCCTCAAGCCTCACCATAAGACCTGAGGAGGCTGGGGGCTCCTGTCGGCATGGACGTGGCCCCAAATCTTCCCAAACCTTCACAGTGGGTCCTGAGGAGGTCGGAGACTCCTGTCAGTGTGGATGCGGCACCCACATCTTTCTTAGGCCTCACCGCAGGCCCTGTCAAGGCTGGGGGTCTTCTGTCCGCATGGACGCATCCCCATTTTCCCGAAGTCTACACCGGGGGTCCTGAGGAAGTCAGCGTCTGGTTGTGTGGATGTGGCCCCACGTCCTCCCAAAACGTCACCACGTGTTCTGAGGAAGCCGGGGGTCCTGTCACCGTGGATGCGGCCCCCAGGTTCCAGAAGCCTCAACTTTTATCTGAGGGGCCTGGGAGCTCCTGCCAGAGTGGAGGTGGCACCACATCTTCCTGAAGCCTCCCCATGGTTCCTGAGGTGGTCCAGGGGCTCCTGTCTGCGTGGATGTTGGCCCATATCTTCCTGAAGCCACGCCGCGGGTCCTAAGGAGACCACGGTTCCTGTCAGCGTGATTGCCGCCCAATATCCCCCTGAAGACTCCCCGCGGGTCCTGAGGAGGCTGCAGCTCATCAGCGTGGACGCGTCCCCACATCGTCCTCAGGCCTCCCCAGCACAGGCAGGCTCCTGTTTGTGCAGGCGGATGAGACCTACTGCGCATGCGGGCTCCCTGTGCGGGACCTGGGCTCAGGCGCCCCCTGTGGGACGCTCAGGCGCTGCAGGAGGCCTTGCAGGAGGCAGCCTGCCTGCGCCGAGGCCGCACCTGCCTCCTTCCAGGCTCCAGCTGAGGCCTGTTAGCTTCGGAAACGTCTCACTGAAACGGGGCCCAACACCCGGCTTCCCCAGAAATACTTAAGGCCCCTGAGAAGAAGAGCTGAAATTTACATTACCTTTTAACTAGCAGGCCAAAATAATCTGCTGTTTGTTTGGGGAGGGAGGGCAGTTGTTATTGGTTTTCTTGGTTTTTCTTTTTCTTCCTTCTTTCTTTTCTGGAAAAAATAATGAGATGGAGAAATTCACCTCCATAAAATAACATGAGGTAGTACTCAGAGCCAGGAAGTGCATCAATATGCATATAGGATATCTAACTAGAGTTAAAAACAATGATTATAAAGATAGCAGCTGGGCTGGAAAAAGAGCACAGAAGAAAACTAGAGAATCCCTTACCGTAGAAATAAAAGAACTAAAATCTAGTCAGGCCAACGTTAAAAATGCTATAACTGAGATGCAGTCCCAAGAAAGGTTATGGACCACAGAGGGAGACTGAGGGAACTCAGCCACTTATTAAAACAATAACATTCATATCATCGGAGACTCAGAAGAAAAGGGTGCAGAAGTTTTATTTGAACGAATTATGTAAACTTCTATAACCTGAGGAAGGACACAGACACTGAAATCGAGAGACAGAGAACTCCCAATAAATTCAACAGAAGCTGACCATCACCCAGGCACATCCGAGTCAAAGTCACAAAATACACAGACGAGAAAAGAATCCTGAAAGCAGTGGAGGTGGGGCTGTGGGTGGGGTAGTCCTTACCTACAAGGGAGGATGAATCAGTTTGCAGCAGATCTGTTCACAAACTTGGCAAGCCAGAAGGAAGTTGGAAGGAAATATTCAATATGCTGAATGGGAAAAGTATGCAGCCAAGAATTCTTTCTTCTGTTTTTTTTAAGAATAATCATCAAAACTTATTTAATCTCACAAGGAAGAAATTAAAAATTTCTGAACAAAAAATGCCATTTTCCTCAATCGTAATAGCAAAAATTTATTGTTTTTAATTTTTTTTTAATTGGAGTTCAATTTGTAAGAATTCTTTCTTCAGCAAGGCTGTCATTCAGCATAGAATGAGAGATAAAGAGTTTCCAAGACAGGCAAAAAATAAAGGAGTTCATGACCACTAAACCAGTCCAGTAAGGAATTTTAAGAGGGACTCTTCTAGTGGGGGAAAAAAAGAGACCAAAAGCAACAAAGACTAGAAAGGACCAGAGAACGTCACCAAAAACACCAACTCTACTGGTAACACAAAGGCACTAAGTTTATATCTTTCAGTAATCACTCTGAATGCTGATAGACTAAATGCTCCAATCAAAAGATATAGGGTATCACAGTGGCTTAAAAAACATGATCTGGGATGCCTGGGTGGCTCAGGGGTTGAGCATCTGCTTTGGCTCGGGTCATGATCCCAGGGTCCCGGGGGATCAAGTCCCACATCAGGCTCCCTGAATGGAGCCTCATTTTCCCTCTGCCTATACCTCTGCCTCTCTGTGTCTCTCATGAATACATAAATAAAATCTTTACAAAAGAAAAAAGATAAAAAGATGAGAAAGGACCCAAATAAAATCACAAATGAGAAAAGAGAAATAACAACCAATACTAGAAAAAAAAGAACTAACACTAGAGAAATACACGATTATAAGAGAACATTATGAAAAATTATATGCCAGCAACCTACAACCTGGAAGAAATAGATCCATTCCTTCCTAGAAATATATAACATAGCAAAAATGGAAAAGGAAGAAATAAGAAACTTGAACAGACAGATAACCAGCAAAGAAATTGAATTAGCAATCAAAAATCTCCCAACAGGAGATGCTTAGATCAATAGAACAGAATGGAAAGCTGAAACAAGATACAAACCTATAACTCTATGATCGCTTAATCTTCAACAAAGCAGGAAAGAATATCCAATGGCAAAAAGACAGTCTCTTCAACAAACCCTAATCCTGACCCCAGGATAATAACAAATTGTGTTGGGAAAACCGGGCAGCCACATGCAGAAGAATGAAACTGGACCACTTTCTTACACCATGTATATAAAAAATAAATTCAAAATAGATTAAAGACCTAAATGTGAGACCTTTTCTCACAGAGAAAAGGAAAGCCCCTGCTGACTGGGGGACGGGATGATCAGCCCCAGAGCCAGAGGACCAACCCGCATCACGCCCTGCAGCGCTGAGTATCAGATAGCAGCACAGCGCCGCCCGCTGGAGGCCAGAGGCGCTGACGCCCACGCCGCCTCTGACTCCACAGGTGCATCTCCCAGGCACATGCGCATCTGACAATCAGCCCCATGGCCCATCCCCAGACCCCGCACAGACCACTCGCTGACAATGTGAGACCTTTTCTCACATTTAGAAAAGAAGAAAAAGAAGAAAAGATAGGCAGCAATGTCTTTGACATTGGCCATTGGATCTTCTTTCTAGATATGCCTCTGAGGCGAGGGAAACAAAAGCAAAAATACTATTGGGACTTCATCAAATTGAAAAGCATCCGCAAAGTGAAGGAAACAACCACAGCTAAAAGGCAACATACAAAATGAGAGGAGATATTTGTAAACAACACATCCAATAAAGAGTTAGTATCCAAAATATATAAAGCAAATATAAATCTCAGCAACCTAAAGACAAATTATCCAACTGCAGATGGGCAGAAGACATGAATGGACTTTGTCTCTGACAGGACATCCAGATGGCCGCCAGACACACGGAAAGACACTCAGCGTCACCTATCATCAGGGAAATGCAAACCAAAACCACAATGAGATGTCACCTGACAGCCGTCAGAATGGCTAAAATCAACAACACAAGAAACAACAGGTGTTGGTGAGGCTATGGAGAAGGGGGAGCCCCCTTACACTCCTGGTGGGCATGTGAACAGGTGCAGCCACTGTGGAAAACAGTGTGGAGGGTCCTCAAGAAGTTAAAAATAGAGCTACCCTACGATTCCAAAATTGCACAGCTAGGTATTTACCGCGAGGATACAAAAGTAGTTTAGTAGATTCAAAGAGGGACACGCAGCCCACTGTTTGTAGCAGCGTTATCAACAACAGCCAAACTGTGCATACAGCCCAGATGTCCATCGACAGATGAATGGGCAGAGACGATGTGGTAAATATACACACTACGACATCACTCGGTCGTCAGAAGGGATGAAATGAAGCCATTTACAATGACGTGGGAGAAGTGGAAAGGACTTATGCTAAATGAACTCATTCAGTCAGAGAAAGACAGTTACCAAATACCATACAATTGCATTCACATGTGAATTTTAAGAAACCAAACAAAGGGGCGGAGGGGGTGGATGAGAGAAGCAAACCAAGAAACACACTCTTAACCACAGAGAATAAACTAATAAATACCAGAGGAAGGTGAGGGGGATGGGGAATCAGGGGATGGGGATAGTGGAGGGCACCTGTGACCAGTACCAGGCGTTGTATCCAAGGGTTGAATCACTATGTGGTAGACCTGAAACTATATCATACTGTGTTTACAAACAGGATTACAAGTAAAACTCTAAAATAATAATTGGTAGTATTGATGAAATATGTGCGCACAAGAGATAAAATCAGAAAGGCAACTGAAAATCCACATAAAGAGTATTTAGAGCCACAAGTCCCCTCCTTAGCTCAGCTCAGGAGAAGCGTGCCATGTCTTTTCTGACCCCAGCAGAAGCCTGGATTTTGATGCTCTGGGGAGGCCACTGACTTGGTGGAGTCAGGCTATCTTTGAACCCAAAACCTCAATAGAGTGCATAAAACTAAACTGCCCAAGATACTACGAGTCCCAGTGCAGGCACATGCCAAGCCTCAAACTCTAACCATACACAGCCATAACCCTAACCCTACGCTTAAGCCTAATGTTAACCTAACCCTTGAACAAGACCTATCACTAATCAAAAACCAAACACAAACCCCAAGACTGAAACACATTCACTGAATCTTCCTGCCAACCCTCACCCTAACTCCTAACCCTAACCTTAACTTAATGTACTCAAATGCTATTCCTAATCTTAGATTCCTAATCTTTACCCTAACCCTAACCCTCTAATACTAATGCTATCTCATACCCCAAACTGTACCCTAACCTGTACCCTAAAACTAACTCCTAAGCCACTCCCTAACCCTATCTCTTACCCTTTTCCAAAACCGTACCCTGACCCTGACCCTGACCTAACCCCAACCATAACCCCTAACTAAACACTAACCCTAACACTACCCCAAACCCCTATCCTAATCCGAACCCTTGCCCTAACCCTAAACCTAGCCCCAACTTTAACCCTAACCCCTAACCTTAACCCCAACCCTAACTCACACCCTAACCCCTAACCCTAACTGCAAACCTAAGCCCAACCCTAACTCTAACCATAACCCTAACCCCAACTCCTAACCTCCTGCCCTAATCCCTAAAGCCTAAACCCTAACCCTAACTCTAAACCCTGTCCCTAACCCGAAACCCTATGCCTAATCCCTAACCCCCATCCTAACTCCTAACCACTGACCCTTACAATTATCCCTCACCCTAACCTCTAATCCGTAACCATAAGCATAAACACTAACCCCTAACATCTAACGAAACCTAACCACCAACTGTCTCCCCTCCCCTGACCCTACCATTCATTCTACCCATTCACTTACCCTGTGGTTCTGAGGAGTCCCTTCTGATGTGGACGTGGCCCCCAACGGCGCCTCCAGAGTCCTCTAGGGGGTCCTGAGGAAGCCGGGCTCCTGTGAGCGCAGACGCAGCCTCACGTGTTCCTGAGTCATAGTCAGTGGGGTCCTGTGGACACCGGGTCTCCTGTCACTGTGGACTAGGTCTCACATCCTCTGGAAGCCTCCCAGCAGGTCCTCAGGAGGCTGGAGGCTCCTGTCAGCCTGGACATGGCCCCACGTCCCCCCGGAAACTCACCGCGGGTCCTGAGGAGGCTGTAGACTCCTATCAGCATAGACACAGCCCCATATGTCCCAAAGCCAAAGTGCAGGTCCTGAGGAGGACGGGGGTCCTGTCAGTGTTGACGTGGCCCCACATTTTCCTCAAGCCTCACCATAAGACCTGAGGAGGCTGGGGGCTCCTGTCAGCATGGACGTGGCCCCAAATCTTCCCAAACCTTCACAGTGGGTCCTGAGGAAGTCAGCGTCTGGTTGTGTGGATGTGGCCCCACGTCCTCCCAAAACGTCACCCTGTGTTCTGAGGAAGCCGGGGTTCCTGTCACCGTGGATGTGGCCCCCAGGTTCCAGAAGCCTCAACTTATGTACTGAGGGGCCTGGGAGCTCCTGCCAGAGTGGACGCGGCACCACATCTTCCTGAAGCCTCCCCGCGGTTCCTGAGGCGGCCCAGGGGCTCCTGTCTGCGTGGATGTTGGCCCACATCTTCCTGAAGCCTCACCGCGGGTCCTGAGGAGACCGGGGCTCCTGACAGCGTGAACGTGGCCCAATGTCCTCCTGAAGCCTCACTGCGGGTCCTGAGGAGGCTGCGGCTCATCAGCGTGGATGCGACCCCACCTCCTCCTCAGGCCTCCCAAGCACAGGCTGGCTCCTGTTAGTGCAAGAGGACAAGGCTTACTGCGCATGCGCGATCCTTGGGTGGGTTCTGGGGTCGGGCGCCCCCTGCGGGACGCTTAGGCACTGCAAGAGGCCGTGCAGGAGGTGGTGTCCCTGCGCCCGGGGCCACACCTGCCTCCTTCCAGGCTCCAGCTGAGGCCTGTGAGCTTCGGAAACGTCTCACTGAAACGGAGCCCAACACCCGGCTTTCTCAGAAATACTTAAGGACGATGAATTGGAGCCCACAGGACGCAAAATGAAATGTGGACCAGACTTTTACCACGTCCTACCAAACCCACTCAACCCTCTTCCACTGTGGGCAGGACCGCGGGCTGGTGCAGCCACCCTGGAAACAGTGTGGAGGCTCCTCAGGAAGTTACAAATAGAGCCGCCCTGCGACCAGCAGGTGCTCGGCCTGGAGCTCACTCCGAAGATACAGATGCAGTGAGACTCCGGGACAACTGCACCCCAATGTCCACAGCAGGCGGGTCCACAGTAGCCACACTGTGAGAGGAGCCTCGGTGCCTTCAGACAGATGATGGATAAAGAGGATGGGAGATAGATGATGGTAATAGATGATAGATAGATAGATGATAGGAATGTTACTCAGCTATCAAAGAGAAGGAAATCTTGCCATTTGCAATGACGTGGATAGAACTAGAGGGATCATGTTAAGCGAAATCAGTCAGTCAGGAAAGAAAATGGCCGTATGGTGTCATTCATAGGTGAAATTAAAGAAGCAAAGCAGATGGACATCTGTGAAGGGAAGGAAAAACAAATAAGATGAAAACAGAGATGGAGGAAAAAGAGACTCCATCACAGGAAACAAACTGAGGGTCGCTGGAGGGGAGGGAAGTGGAGGGACAGGGTAACTGGTAGACGGGCATGAAGGAGGGCACGTGATGTCATGAGCACTGGTGTTATCTCCAACTGGTGAATCCCTGAAGTCTATCTCTGAAAGTATAATACACTATACTGTTAATTAATTGGGTTTAAATTAAATTAAGTTTAAAAAATCAGTTGACTGTATCAGAGTGCATTTTCTTCCAGGCTCTCTATTCTGCTCCTTCAGCAATGCCAGAACCACACCCCTGTGGGTTTGGTTTGTTTAAGTAGGCTCCATTCCTCGTCCACAGCCCAGCACAGGCCTAGTACTTATGACCCCAAGATCAAGACCAGGGGTGAGGTCAAGAGTCAGATGCTTAACCAACGGAGACAGCCAGGGGCCCGAGAACCACACTGCTTTATCCTGTGTCTCTGTGACATCGTTTGAAATAAGAAAGTGCTGCGTCCAGCTCTGTCCTGCTTCTCCAACACTGATTTGCTGTCCAGGGTCATTTGTGGGGGCGGACAAATGTTAGGAGTGCTTTTTCTATTTCTAAAATCGGCCACCATGATTTTGATAGGAATGACATTGGAACTGCGGGTGGCTTCTGGAACTGTGGACATTTTAACAAGATGAAGGCTCCGACCCCACGAGCCCAGGAAGTCCTCCCAAAGTCTTGTAATTTTCAGTGTACAAGTCTTGCAGTCCCTTGGTTCAGTCTAATTATTTTGTTTTTTGGATGCTCCTGATAAGGGAGTCATGTCCTGAATTTCCTTCCTGAGTGCTCATTGTCGGGACACAGCAAGGCTACTGATCTCTGTTCATTTTGTGTCCCACAACTTTAAGGAATTCACTCATTAGTTCTAACAGTTTTTGGTGGAGTCTGTCGGGTTTCCTGTTTCTAATACCACATCTTCAGCAAATAGGGACAGTGTGATGTCCCCCTTCCAGGTGTGGAACCTTTTCTGTTTCCTGTCTGTTGACTACGATAGGACTTCCAGTGCTGAGAGGGGACTTCCTTGGCTTGTTCCTGCTCTTAGGGGAGACGATTTCAAGTTTTCACCCTTGAGGATGATGTCAGCTACAGGCCTTCCTACACGGCCTTTATTCTGTTGATATACGTTTCCTCAAAACCCACTATGCCGAAAAAAAAAATAAAAAATAAAAAACCCACTATCCTTTTTTTTTAAATAATAAATTAATTTTTTATTGCTGTTCACTTTGTCAACATACAGAATAACACCCAGTGCTCATCCCGTCAAGTGCCCCTCTCAGTGCCCGTCACCCATTCACCCCCCACCCCCGCCGTCCTCCCCTTCCACCACCCCTAGTTCATTTCCCAGAGTTAGGAGTCTTTATGTTCTGTTTCCCTTTCTGATATTTCCCACACATTTCTTCTCCCTTCCCTTATATTCCCTTTTACTACCCACTATGCTTTTTATGTTGTATTTTGTCAAATGCTTTTTCTGCAACTCTTGAGAGGATCGTATGCCTTTGTCCTTTCTCTTGTTTTGGTTTTTAAGATTTTATTTATTTACCCATGAGAGTCATTTTGTTCCAGGTGAGGCCAGAAGGAGACCACAGGAACCAGGTCCAGGAAAGCCCCATATGGGAACCAGAGCCACCAGATCCAGGTGAGACCCAGGTGGGGACCACAGTCACAAGGTCCAGGTGAGGCCCAGGTGGCAACAAGATTCACCAAGTCCAGGTGAGACCCAGGTGGGGACCACAGTCACAAGGTCCAGGTGAGGGACAGGTAAGGACCAGATTCACCAGGTCCAAGTGAAGCCCGGGGGGGGACCAGAGTCAAAAGGTAAGGGTGAGGTCCAGAGGGGGACCAGAGTAACCAGTTTAGTTTGAGGCCCAGAGTGGGACCAGAGGTCCCCGGTCAAAGTGAGGCCCAGGTGTGGAATAGAGTATCCAGGTCCCAATGATGCCTATGTGAGGACCAGAGTCACTAGGGCCATGCAAGGCCCAATGGGGATCAGAATCACCAGGTCCTGGTGAGGCATAGAACGAGACCACAGTCACCAGTATCAGGTGAGCCCCATGTGGGAATCAGAGCCACTATATCCAGCTGAGTCCCAGGTCCATGTGAGGCCCACGTGAGGACCAGAATCATCAGGTCAAATTGAGGCATAGCTGGGGACAAGAGTCACCAGGTCTAGGTGACGCCTAGGTGGGGACGAGATTCACCAGGTCTGAGTTAGGTCAAAGTGGGGACGAGAGTCACCAGGTCCAGGTGAGGCCAAACTGAGGACCAGAGTCACCAGATCCAGGTGAGGTCCATGTTGGAAAGAGAGTCACCAGGTCCAGGAGAGGCCCAGGTGGGGACCAGAGTCACCAGGTCCAGATGAGGCCCAGGTGAGGACCAGACTCACCAGGCACACGTGAGGCCCAGGTGGGGACCAGAATCACCAGGTATAGGGGAGGCCCTTGAAAGAACCAGAGTCAACAGTTCAAGGTGAGGCGCAGGTGGCAACCAGAGTCAGAAGGTCCAAATCAGGCCAAAGTGGGGTTCACAGTCACCAGGTAAGGGTGAGACCCAGAGGGGGACCAGAGTCACCTGGTCCAGGTGAGGCTCAGTTGTGGAACACAGTAACCGGGTCCCAATTATGCCCAGTTGAGGACCAGAGTTAACAGGGCCAGGTGAGGCCCAGATGGGGATCAGAGTCACCAGGTCCAAGTGAGGCCCAGGTGGGGACCACAGTCACCAGATCCAGGGTAGTCTCAGGTGCAGACCAGAATCACCAGGTCCAGGTGGGGCCCAGGTAAGGACCAGAGTTACCAGGTCGAGGTGAGTCCCAGGTGGGGAACACAATAACCATGTTCCAATGATGCCCATCTCAGGACCAGAGTCACCAGGTCCACTTGAGGACCAAGTGGGGACCAGATTCACCAGGTCCAGGGGAGGCCCAGGTGGACACCAGAGTTACCAGTTAAAGGTGAGTCTAGAAGGACAGCACGGTCACCAGGTCTAGGTGTGGTCCATGTGAGAACCAGATCACCAGGTACAGGTGAGGCCCAGGTGGGAACCCGAATCAGCAGGTCCAGGTAAGCCAAGGTGGGGACCACAGTCACCAGGTCCAGGTGAAACCAAGCTGAGGACCAGAATCACCAAATCCAGGTGAGGCCCGGGGGTAGGGGGACTGGAGTCACCAGGCACAGGAGAGGCTACAAGAACAGCAGGGACACCAGGTCCACGTGTGGTTCATGTGGAAACCAGAGTCACCAGGTCCAGGTGAAGCCCAGGTGAGGACCAAATTAAATGTTCCAGAGTCTCACTTGGGAAACAGACTAAACATATCCTGATGATGCCCAGGTGAGTACAAGAGTCACCAGGTCCAGGTGAGGTGCACGTGAGGACCAGAGTCACCAGGTCCAGGTGATACCCAGGAGGGGACCAGATTCACCAGGTCCAGGTAAGGCCCAGGTGGAACTCAGTCACCTGGTCTGGGTGAGACACAGGTGGGGACAAAAGTCATAAGACCAGTTGAGGCCCAGGTGGGAACATAGTTACCAGGTCCAGGTGAGGCCAAACAAAGTACCAGAGGCACAAGACCAGCTGAGGCCCAGTTGGGGACTGGAGTGACCAAGTATAGGTTAGGTTAGAAGGACACCACAGTCATAAAAACACAGCTAGTTGAAAACTGGCTTCTAGGGATGCTTCCTTGTGAGAGCTGAGCTCAGGGCAGGACCTGCCCACATCCTGGCTACCTGCAGACATACCTCCTATCATCCTTAAGTGAGGTGCTGGAAGAGGTTGTGTGAAAAGCATGTGGAAGTGTCTGGCCTGTACTCAAGTGAATCTGAATTCAATACAGGGATTTCCAACAGCCTTGTTCAATGAGAGTCATGCTAGGTTCTATCTCCCCTGTAGGAGTGGCAAGCAAACATGTACCTACAAGGCATTCACATTTCTGAGAGTTGAGCTTATGGCCTGTCCCTCCCACATCCTGACTGCCTGTACGGTTCGCTTCCACAGGATTTCGTTCTACGCAGAACAGTAGCAGAGAGAGAACCAAGTGACTTGCTTGTCACTTTCGCACCTCCCGGACAGCTTCATCCACAGCCTGCATACACCTTACACTGCTGCTACATTGTCACGGCCTTAAGAACGCAGCTACTGGAAAGCTGCACTGAGGCATGCTTCCCTTGAGATATGAGTTCAAGGCAGGACCCCACCGCATCATGACTGCCTGTAGACGTAGCTGCCACCATCCTCATTTTAGGAACAGGGAGAGGTTGTCAGAAATGCATGTGGAAGCACAGGGCTGTACTCACGTGTATGTGAGTTGAATACAGCGATTGCCAACGTCCCTGTTCAATTAGAGTGTAGCTAGGTTCGAACTCCCCAGTATGAGTGGGGGCAGACATCTGCCTCCCAGGCATACACGCTCCTGAGAGTTGAGCTTAAGGCCAGTCCCTCCCACATCCTGCCTGCAGGTACACCTCGCTCCTAACAGGCCTAGGCTCGATGTGGGACTGAAGTGTTGTGAGAGGTAAGTGGAAAGTCCCGGCCCACAAGACTAGTGCCTCCATGCTCAATCCAGCGATTTCCTAGTAATTCCTATGTTAGCCAGGTGCTACATCCTAAGTTCCATACGAGAGAAGCTAGCTGGACGCCTAGTACCAAGGCAACTTACTTCTAGGAGTTGAGCTCACACTCAGTCCCTCACAGTTGCACACTGTCTGCAGAATGAGTTTCGAATGTCTGCACCACAGCCGTTTGTCACAAGCTTGTGAGACGCAAGTGGAATAAGCAGACCTGGAGGGTGTCTCCAACTGCAGTGGAGTAGTATTCTAGGTACCTCCTGGCTTAGAGTACTGCTACGATTTCAGTGCCCTAAGAACGCAGCTAGTTGAAACCTGGCTTGTAGGCATGCTCCTTGTGCGAGGTGAGGTCAGGGCAGGACCCTCCCGCATCCTTACTGCCCGTAGACATAGTTCCCAGGATCCTTATGTTAGGCGCTGGAAGAGCTTATGTGAAAAGCATGTGGAAGTGACAGGATTCTCCTCAAGTGTATCTGATCTCAATGCAGACATTGCAAACGTCCTTGTTCAATGAGAGTGTAGCTCGGTCCTAGCTCCCATCAAAGTGTCTAGCAGACATCTGCCTGCAAAGCATACACACTTCCGAGAGTTGGGCTTATGGACTGTCCCTCCCACATCCTGCCTGCACGTACACCGCGCTCCTAACAGGCCTAGCCCCGATGCGTGCCTGAAGTGTTGTGAGAGGTAAGTGGAAAGTCCCGGCCCACAAGACTAGTGCATCCAAGCTCAACCCAGCGATTTCCTAGTATTTCCTGTGTGAGCCAGGTGCGACATCCTAAGTGCCATACGAGAGAAGCTAGCTGAACGCCTTGTCCGAAAGCAACTTACTTCGGAGAGTTGAGCTCACCCTCAGTCCCTCACAGTTGCACACTGCCTGCAGAAAGAGTTTCCAACATCTGCACCACAGCCGTTTGTCAGAGGCTTGTGAGACGCAAGTGGAATAAGCAGACCTGGAGGGTGTCTCCAGCTGCAGTGGAGTGGTATTCTGGGTACCTCCTGGCTTAGAACACTGTTACGTTCTCAGTGCCCGAGGAACGCAGCTAGTTGAAAGCTGGCTTGTAGGCGTGCTTCCTTGTGCGAGCTGAGTTCAGGGCAGGACCTCCCGCATTCTGACTGCCCGTAGACGTAGGTCCCAGCATCCTTATGTTAGGTGCCGGAAGAGGTTGTGTGAAGAGCATGTGGAAGTGACAGGATTCTCCTCAGGTGTATCTGATCTCAATGCAGACATTGCAAACGTCCTTGTTCAATGAGAGTGTAGCTCGGTCCTAGCTCCCATCAAAGTGTCTAGCAGACATCTGCCTGCAAAGCATACACACTTCCGAGAGTTGGGCTTATGGACTGTCCCTCCCACATCCTGCCTGCACGTACACCGCGCTCCTAACAGGCCTAGCCCCGATGCGTGCCTGAAGTGTTGTGAGAGGTAAGTGGAAAGTCCCGGCCCACAAGACTAGTGCATCCAAGCTCAACCCAGCGATTTCCTAGTATTTCCTGTGTGAGCCAGGTGCGACATCCTAAGTGCCATACGAGAGAAGCTAGCTGAACGCCTTGTCCGAAAGCAACTTACTTCGGAGAGTTGAGCTCACCCTCAGTCCCTCACAGTTGCACACTGCCTGCAGAAAGAGTTTCCAACATCTGCACCACAGCCGTTTGTCAGAGGCTTGTGAGACGCAAGTGGAATAAGCAGACCTGGAGGGTGTCTCCAGCTGCAGTGGAGTGGTATTCTGGGTACCTCCTGGCTTAGAACACTGTTACGTTCTCAGTGCCCGAGGAACGCAGCTAGTTGAAAGCTGGCTTGTAGGCGTGCTTCCTTGTGCGAGCTGAGTTCAGGGCAGGACCCTCCCGCATTCTGACTGCCCGTAGACGTAGGTCCCAGCATCCTTATGTTAGGTGCCGGAAGAGGTTGTGTGAAGAGCATGTGGAAGTGACAGGATTCTCCTCAGGTGTATCTGATCTCAATGCAGACATTGCAAACGTCCTTGTTCAATGAGAGTGTAGCTCGGTCCTAGCTCCCATCAAAGTGTCTAGCAGACATCTGCCTGCAAAGCATACACACTTCCGAGAGTTGGGCTTATGGACTGTCCCTCCCACATCCTGCCTGCACGTACACCGCGCTCCTAACAGGCCTAGCCCCGATGCGTGCCTGAAGTGTTGTGAGAGGTAAGTGGAAAGTCCCGGCCCACAAGACTAGTGCATCCAAGCTCAACCCAGCGATTTCCTAGTATTTCCTGTGTGAGCCAGGTGCTACATCCTAAGTGCCATACGAGAGAAGCTAGCTGAACGCCTTGTCCGAAAGCAACTTACTTCGGAGAGTTGAGCTCACCCTCAGTCCCTCACAGTTGCACACTGCCTGCAGAAAGAGTTTCCAACATCTGCACCACAGCCGTTTGTCAGAGGCTTGTGAGACGCAAGTGGAATAAGCAGACCTGGAGGGTGTCTCCAGCTGCAGTGGAGTGGTATTCTGGGTACCTCCTGGCTTAGAACACTGTTACGTTCTCAGTGCCCGAGGAACGCAGCTAGTTGAAAGCTGGCTTGTAGGCGTGCTTCCTTGTGCGAGCTGAGTTCAGGGCAGGACCCTCCCGCATTCTGACTGCCCGTAGACGTAGGTCCCAGCATCCTTATGTTAGGTGCCGGAAGAGGTTGTGTGAAGAGCATGTGGAAGTGACAGGATTCTCCTCAGGTGTATCTGATCTCAATGCAGACATTGCAAACGTCCTTGTTCAATGAGAGTGTAGCTCGGTCCTAGCTCCATCAAAGTGTCTAGCAGACATCTGCCTGCAAAGCATACACACTTCCGAGAGTTGGGCTTATGGACTGTCCCTCCCACATCCTGCCTGCACGTACACCGCGCTCCTAACAGGCCTAGCCCCGATGCGTGCCTGAAGTGTTGTGAGAGGTAAGTGGAAAGTCCCGGCCCACAAGACTAGTGCATCCAAGCTCAACCCAGCGATTTCCTAGTATTTCCTGTGTGAGCCAGGTGCGACATCCTAAGTGCCATACGAGAGAAGCTAGCTGAACGCCTTGTCCGAAAGCAACTTACTTCGGAGAGTTGAGCTCACCCTCAGTCCCTCACAGTTGCACACTGCCTGCAGAAAGAGTTTCCAACATCTGCACCACAGCCGTTTGTCAGAGGCTTGTGAGACGCAAGTGGAATAAGCAGACCTGGAGGGTGTCTCCAGCTGCAGTGGAGTGGTATTCTGGGTACCTCCTGGCTTAGAACACTGTTACGTTCTCAGTGCCCGAGGAACGCAGCTAGTTGAAAGCTGGCTTGTAGGCGTGCTTCCTTGTGCGAGCTGAGTTCAGGGCAGGACCCTCCCGCATTCTGACTGCCCGTAGACGTAGGTCCCAGCATCCTTATGTTAGGTGCCGGAAGAGGTTGTGTGAAGAGCATGTGGAAGTGACAGGATTCTCCTCAGGTGTATCTGATCTCAATGCAGACATTGCAAACGTCCTTGTTCAATGAGAGTGTAGCTCGGTCCTAGCTCCCATCAAAGTGTCTAGCAGACATCTGCCTGCAAAGCATACACACTTCCGAGAGTTGGGCTTATGGACTGTCCCTCCCACATCCTGCCTGCACGTACACCGCGCTCCTAACAGGCCTAGCCCCGATGCGTGCCTGAAGTGTTGTGAGAGGTAAGTGGAAAGTCCCGGCCCACAAGACTAGTGCATCCAAGCTCAACCCAGCGATTTCCTAGTATTTCCTGTGTGAGCCAGGTGCGACATCCTAAGTGCCATACGAGAGAAGCTAGCTGAACGCCTTGTCCGAAAGCAACTTACTTCGGAGAGTTGAGCTCACCCTCAGTCCCTCACAGTTGCACACTGCCTGCAGAAAGAGTTTCCAACATCTGCACCACAGCCGTTTGTCAGAGGCTTGTGAGACGCAAGTGGAATAAGCAGACCTGGAGGGTGTCTCCAGCTGCAGTGGAGTGGTATTCTGGGTACCTCCTGGCTTAGAACACTGTTACGTTCTCAGTGCCCGAGGAACGCAGCTAGTTGAAAGCTGGCTTGTAGGCGTGCTTCCTTGTGCGAGCTGAGTTCAGGGCAGGACCCTCCCGCATTCTGACTGCCCGTAGACGTAGGTCCCAGCATCCTTATGTTAGGTGCCGGAAGAGGTTGTGTGAAGAGCATGTGGAAGTGACAGGATTCTCCTCAGGTGTATCTGATCTCAATGCAGACATTGCAAACGTCCTTGTTCAATGAGAGTGTAGCTCGGTCCTAGCTCCCATCAAAGTGTCTAGCAGACATCTGCCTGCAAAGCATACACACTTCCGAGAGTTGGGCTTATGGACTGTCCCTCCCACATCCTGCCTGCACGTACACCGCGCTCCTAACAGGCCTAGCCCCGATGCGTGCCTGAAGTGTTGTGAGAGGTAAGTGGAAAGTCCCGGCCCACAAGACTAGTGCATCCAAGCTCAACCCAGCGATTTCCTAGTATTTCCTGTGTGAGCCAGGTGCTACATCCTAAGTGCCATACGAGAGAAGCTAGCTGAACGCCTTGTCCGAAAGCAACTTACTTCGGAGAGTTGAGCTCACCCTCAGTCCCTCACAGTTGCACACTGCCTGCAGAAAGAGTTTCCAACATCTGCACCACAGCCGTTTGTCAGAGGCTTGTGAGACGCAAGTGGAATAAGCAGACCTGGAGGGTGTCTCCAGCTGCAGTGGAGTGGTATTCTGGGTACCTCCTGGCTTAGAACACTGTTACGTTCTCAGTGCCCGAGGAACGCAGCTAGTTGAAAGCTGGCTTGTAGGCGTGCTTCCTTGTGCGAGCTGAGTTCAGGGCAGGACCCTCCCGCATTCTGACTGCCCGTAGACGTAGGTCCCAGCATCCTTATGTTAGGTGCCGGAAGAGGTTGTGTGAAGAGCATGTGGAAGTGACAGGATTCTCCTCAGGTGTATCTGATCTCAATGCAGACATTGCAAACGTCCTTGTTCAATGAGAGTGTAGCTCGGTCCTAGCTCCCATCAAAGTGTCTAGCAGACATCTGCCTGCAAAGCATACACACTTCCGAGAGTTGGGCTTATGGACTGTCCCTCCCACATCCTGCCTGCACGTACACCGCGCTCCTAACAGGCCTAGCCCCGATGCGTGCCTGAAGTGTTGTGAGAGGTAAGTGGAAAGTCCCGGCCCACAAGACTAGTGCATCCAAGCTCAACCCAGCGATTTCCTAGTATTTCCTGTGTGAGCCAGGTGCGACATCCTAAGTGCCATACGAGAGAAGCTAGCTGAACGCCTTGTCCGAAAGCAACTTACTTCGGAGAGTTGAGCTCACCCTCAGTCCCTCACAGTTGCACACTGCCTGCAGAAAGAGTTTCCAACATCTGCACCACAGCCGTTTGTCAGAGGCTTGTGAGACGCAAGTGGAATAAGCAGACCTGGAGGGTGTCTCCAGCTGCAGTGGAGTGGTATTCTGGGTACCTCCTGGCTTAGAACACTGTTACGTTCTCAGTGCCCGAGGAACGCAGCTAGTTGAAAGCTGGCTTGTAGGCGTGCTTCCTTGTGCGAGCTGAGTTCAGGGCAGGACCCTCCCGCATTCTGACTGCCCGTAGACGTAGGTCCCAGCATCCTTATGTTAGGTGCCGGAAGAGGTTGTGTGAAGAGCATGTGGAAGTGACAGGATTCTCCTCAGGTGTATCTGATCTCAATGCAGACATTGCAAACGTCCTTGTTCAATGAGAGTGTAGCTCGGTCCTAGCTCCCATCAAAGTGTCTAGCAGACATCTGCCTGCAAAGCATACACACTTCCGAGAGTTGGGCTTATGGACTGTCCCTCCCACATCCTGCCTGCACGTACACCGCGCTCCTAACAGGCCTAGCCCCGATGCGTGCCTGAAGTGTTGTGAGAGGTAAGTGGAAAGTCCCGGCCCACAAGACTAGTGCATCCAAGCTCAACCCAGCGATTTCCTAGTATTTCCTGTGTGAGCCAGGTGCGACATCCTAAGTGCCATACGAGAGAAGCTAGCTGAACGCCTTGTCCGAAAGCAACTTACTTCGGAGAGTTGAGCTCACCCTCAGTCCCTCACAGTTGCACACTGCCTGCAGAAAGAGTTTCCAACATCTGCACCACAGCCGTTTGTCAGAGGCTTGTGAGACGCAAGTGGAATAAGCAGACCTGGAGGGTGTCTCCAGCTGCAGTGGAGTGGTATTCTGGGTACCTCCTGGCTTAGAACACTGTTACGTTCTCAGTGCCCGAGGAACGCAGCTAGTTGAAAGCTGGCTTGTAGGCGTGCTTCCTTGTGCGAGCTGAGTTCAGGGCAGGACCCTCCCGCATTCTGACTGCCCGTAGACGTAGGTCCCAGCATCCTTATGTTAGGTGCCGGAAGAGGTTGTGTGAAGAGCATGTGGAAGTGACAGGATTCTCCTCAGGTGTATCTGATCTCAATGCAGACATTGCAAACGTCCTTGTTCAATGAGAGTGTAGCTCGGTCCTAGCTCCCATCAAAGTGTCTAGCAGACATCTGCCTGCAAAGCATACACACTTCCGAGAGTTGGGCTTATGGACTGTCCCTCCCACATCCTGCCTGCACGTACACCGCGCTCCTAACAGGCCTAGCCCCGATGCGTGCCTGAAGTGTTGTGAGAGGTAAGTGGAAAGTCCCGGCCCACAAGACTAGTGCATCCAAGCTCAACCCAGCGATTTCCTAGTATTTCCTGTGTGAGCCAGGTGCGACATCCTAAGTGCCATACGAGAGAAGCTAGCTGAACGCCTTGTCCGAAAGCAACTTACTTCGGAGAGTTGAGCTCACCCTCAGTCCCTCACAGTTGCACACTGCCTGCAGAAAGAGTTTCCAACATCTGCACCACAGCCGTTTGTCAGAGGCTTGTGAGACGCAAGTGGAATAAGCAGACCTGGAGGGTGTCTCCAGCTGCAGTGGAGTGGTATTCTGGGTACCTCCTGGCTTAGAACACTGTTACGTTCTCAGTGCCCGAGGAACGCAGCTAGTTGAAAGCTGGCTTGTAGGCGTGCTTCCTTGTGCGAGCTGAGTTCAGGGCAGGACCCTCCCGCATTCTGACTGCCCGTAGACGTAGGTCCCAGCATCCTTATGTTAGGTGCCGGAAGAGGTTGTGTGAAGAGCATGTGGAAGTGACAGGATTCTCCTCAGGTGTATCTGATCTCAATGCAGACATTGCAAACGTCCTTGTTCAATGAGAGTGTAGCTCGGTCCTAGCTCCCATCAAAGTGTCTAGCAGACATCTGCCTGCAAAGCATACACACTTCCGAGAGTTGGGCTTATGGACTGTCCCTCCCACATCCTGCCTGCACGTACACCGCGCTCCTAACAGGCCTAGCCCCGATGCGTGCCTGAAGTGTTGTGAGAGGTAAGTGGAAAGTCCCGGCCCACAAGACTAGTGCATCCAAGCTCAACCCAGCGATTTCCTAGTATTTCCTGTGTGAGCCAGGTGCGACATCCTAAGTGCCATACGAGAGAAGCTAGCTGAACGCCTTGTCCGAAAGCAACTTACTTCGGAGAGTTGAGCTCACCCTCAGTCCCTCACAGTTGCACACTGCCTGCAGAAAGAGTTTCCAACATCTGCACCACAGCCGTTTGTCAGAGGCTTGTGAGACGCAAGTGGAATAAGCAGACCTGGAGGGTGTCTCCAGCTGCAGTGGAGTGGTATTCTGGGTACCTCCTGGCTTAGAACACTGTTACGTTCTCAGTGCCCGAGGAACGCAGCTAGTTGAAAGCTGGCTTGTAGGCGTGCTTCCTTGTGCGAGCTGAGTTCAGGGCAGGACCCTCCCGCATTCTGACTGCCCGTAGACGTAGGTCCCAGCATCCTTATGTTAGGTGCCGGAAGAGGTTGTGTGAAGAGCATGTGGAAGTGACAGGATTCTCCTCAGGTGTATCTGATCTCAATGCAGACATTGCAAACGTCCTTGTTCAATGAGAGTGTAGCTCGGTCCTAGCTCCCATCAAAGTGTCTAGCAGACATCTGCCTGCAAAGCATACACACTTCCGAGAGTTGGGCTTATGGACTGTCCCTCCCACATCCTGCCTGCACGTACACCGCGCTCCTAACAGGCCTAGCCCCGATGCGTGCCTGAAGTGTTGTGAGAGGTAAGTGGAAAGTCCCGGCCCACAAGACTAGTGCATCCAAGCTCAACCCAGCGATTTCCTAGTATTTCCTGTGTGAGCCAGGTGCGACATCCTAAGTGCCATACGAGAGAAGCTAGCTGAACGCCTTGTCCGAAAGCAACTTACTTCGGAGAGTTGAGCTCACCCTCAGTCCCTCACAGTTGCACACTGCCTGCAGAAAGAGTTTCCAACATCTGCACCACAGCCGTTTGTCAGAGGCTTGTGAGACGCAAGTGGAATAAGCAGACCTGGAGGGTGTCTCCAGCTGCAGTGGAGTGGTATTCTGGGTACCTCCTGGCTTAGAACACTGTTACGTTCTCAGTGCCCGAGGAACGCAGCTAGTTGAAAGCTGGCTTGTAGGCGTGCTTCCTTGTGCGAGCTGAGTTCAGGGCAGGACCCTCCCGCATTCTGACTGCCCGTAGACGTAGGTCCCAGCATCCTTATGTTAGGTGCCGGAAGAGGTTGTGTGAAGAGCATGTGGAAGTGACAGGATTCTCCTCAGGTGTATCTGATCTCAATGCAGACATTGCAAACGTCCTTGTTCAATGAGAGTGTAGCTCGGTCCTAGCTCCCATCAAAGTGTCTAGCAGACATCTGCCTGCAAAGCATACACACTTCCGAGAGTTGGGCTTATGGACTGTCCCTCCCACATCCTGCCTGCACGTACACCGCGCTCCTAACAGGCCTAGCCCCGATGCGTGCCTGAAGTGTTGTGAGAGGTAAGTGGAAAGTCCCGGCCCACAAGACTAGTGCATCCAAGCTCAACCCAGCGATTTCCTAGTATTTCCTGTGTGAGCCAGGTGCGACATCCTAAGTGCCATACGAGAGAAGCTAGCTGAACGCCTTGTCCGAAAGCAACTTACTTCGGAGAGTTGAGCTCACCCTCAGTCCCTCACAGTTGCACACTGCCTGCAGAAAGAGTTTCCAACATCTGCACCACAGCCGTTTGTCAGAGGCTTGTGAGACGCAAGTGGAATAAGCAGACCTGGAGGGTGTCTCCAGCTGCAGTGGAGTGGTATTCTGGGTACCTCCTGGCTTAGAACACTGTTACGTTCTCAGTGCCCGAGGAACGCAGCTAGTTGAAAGCTGGCTTGTAGGCGTGCTTCCTTGTGCGAGCTGAGTTCAGGGCAGGACCCTCCCGCATTCTGACTGCCCGTAGACGTAGGTCCCAGCATCCTTATGTTAGGTGCCGGAAGAGGTTGTGTGAAGAGCATGTGGAAGTGACAGGATTCTCCTCAGGTGTATCTGATCTCAATGCAGACATTGCAAACGTCCTTGTTCAATGAGAGTGTAGCTCGGTCCTAGCTCCCATCAAAGTGTCTAGCAGACATCTGCCTGCAAAGCATACACACTTCCGAGAGTTGGGCTTATGGACTGTCCCTCCCACATCCTGCCTGCACGTACACCGCGCTCCTAACAGGCCTAGCCCCGATGCGTGCCTGAAGTGTTGTGAGAGGTAAGTGGAAAGTCCCGGCCCACAAGACTAGTGCATCCAAGCTCAACCCAGCGATTTCCTAGTATTTCCTGTGTGAGCCAGGTGCGACATCCTAAGTGCCATACGAGAGAAGCTAGCTGAACGCCTTGTCCGAAAGCAACTTACTTCGGAGAGTTGAGCTCACCCTCAGTCCCTCACAGTTGCACACTGCCTGCAGAAAGAGTTTCCAACATCTGCACCACAGCCGTTTGTCAGAGGCTTGTGAGACGCAAGTGGAATAAGCAGACCTGGAGGGTGTCTCCAGCTGCAGTGGAGTGGTATTCTGGGTACCTCCTGGCTTAGAACACTGTTACGTTCTCAGTGCCCGAGGAACGCAGCTAGTTGAAAGCTGGCTTGTAGGCGTGCTTCCTTGTGCGAGCTGAGTTCAGGGCAGGACCCTCCCGCATTCTGACTGCCCGTAGACGTAGGTCCCAGCATCCTTATGTTAGGTGCCGGAAGAGGTTGTGTGAAGAGCATGTGGAAGTGACAGGATTCTCCTCAGGTGTATCTGATCTCAATGCAGACATTGCAAACGTCCTTGTTCAATGAGAGTGTAGCTCGGTCCTAGCTCCCATCAAAGTGTCTAGCAGACATCTGCCTGCAAAGCATACACACTTCCGAGAGTTGGGCTTATGGACTGTCCCTCCCACATCCTGCCTGCACGTACACCGCGCTCCTAACAGGCCTAGCCCCGATGCGTGCCTGAAGTGTTGTGAGAGGTAAGTGGAAAGTCCCGGCCCACAAGACTAGTGCATCCAAGCTCAACCCAGCGATTTCCTAGTATTTCCTGTGTGAGCCAGGTGCGACATCCTAAGTGCCATACGAGAGAAGCTAGCTGAACGCCTTGTCCGAAAGCAACTTACTTCGGAGAGTTGAGCTCACCCTCAGTCCCTCACAGTTGCACACTGCCTGCAGAAAGAGTTTCCAACATCTGCACCACAGCCGTTTGTCAGAGGCTTGTGAGACGCAAGTGGAATAAGCAGACCTGGAGGGTGTCTCCAGCTGCAGTGGAGTGGTATTCTGGGTACCTCCTGGCTTAGAACACTGTTACGTTCTCAGTGCCCGAGGAACGCAGCTAGTTGAAAGCTGGCTTGTAGGCGTGCTTCCTTGTGCGAGCTGAGTTCAGGGCAGGACCCTCCCGCATTCTGACTGCCCGTAGACGTAGGTCCCAGCATCCTTATGTTAGGTGCCGGAAGAGGTTGTGTGAAGAGCATGTGGAAGTGACAGGATTCTCCTCAGGTGTATCTGATCTCAATGCAGACATTGCAAACGTCCTTGTTCAATGAGAGTGTAGCTCGGTCCTAGCTCCCATCAAAGTGTCTAGCAGACATCTGCCTGCAAAGCATACACACTTCCGAGAGTTGGGCTTATGGACTGTCCCTCCCACATCCTGCCTGCACGTACACCGCGCTCCTAACAGGCCTAGCCCCGATGCGTGCCTGAAGTGTTGTGAGAGGTAAGTGGAAAGTCCCGGCCCACAAGACTAGTGCATCCAAGCTCAACCCAGCGATTTCCTAGTATTTCCTGTGTGAGCCAGGTGCGACATCCTAAGTGCCATACGAGAGAAGCTAGCTGAACGCCTTGTCCGAAAGCAACTTACTTCGGAGAGTTGAGCTCACCCTCAGTCCCTCACAGTTGCACACTGCCTGCAGAAAGAGTTTCCAACATCTGCACCACAGCCGTTTGTCAGAGGCTTGTGAGACGCAAGTGGAATAAGCAGACCTGGAGGGTGTCTCCAGCTGCAGTGGAGTGGTATTCTGGGTACCTCCTGGCTTAGAACACTGTTACGTTCTCAGTGCCCGAGGAACGCAGCTAGTTGAAAGCTGGCTTGTAGGCGTGCTTCCTTGTGCGAGCTGAGTTCAGGGCAGGACCCTCCCGCATTCTGACTGCCCGTAGACGTAGGTCCCAGCATCCTTATGTTAGGTGCCGGAAGAGGTTGTGTGAAGAGCATGTGGAAGTGACAGGATTCTCCTCAGGTGTATCTGATCTCAATGCAGACATTGCAAACGTCCTTGTTCAATGAGAGTGTAGCTCGGTCCTAGCTCCCATCAAAGTGTCTAGCAGACATCTGCCTGCAAAGCATACACACTTCCGAGAGTTGGGCTTATGGACTGTCCCTCCCACATCCTGCCTGCACGTACACCGCGCTCCTAACAGGCCTAGCCCCGATGCGTGCCTGAAGTGTTGTGAGAGGTAAGTGGAAAGTCCCGGCCCACAAGACTAGTGCATCCAAGCTCAACCCAGCGATTTCCTAGTATTTCCTGTGTGAGCCAGGTGCGACATCCTAAGTGCCATACGAGAGAAGCTAGCTGAACGCCTTGTCCGAAAGCAACTTACTTCGGAGAGTTGAGCTCACCCTCAGTCCCTCACAGTTGCACACTGCCTGCAGAAAGAGTTTCCAACATCTGCACCACAGCCGTTTGTCAGAGGCTTGTGAGACGCAAGTGGAATAAGCAGACCTGGAGGGTGTCTCCAGCTGCAGTGGAGTGGTATTCTGGGTACCTCCTGGCTTAGAACACTGTTACGTTCTCAGTGCCCGAGGAACGCAGCTAGTTGAAAGCTGGCTTGTAGGCGTGCTTCCTTGTGCGAGCTGAGTTCAGGGCAGGACCCTCCCGCATTCTGACTGCCCGTAGACGTAGGTCCCAGCATCCTTATGTTAGGTGCCGGAAGAGGTTGTGTGAAGAGCATGTGGAAGTGACAGGATTCTCCTCAGGTGTATCTGATCTCAATGCAGACATTGCAAACGTCCTTGTTCAATGAGAGTGTAGCTCGGTCCTAGCTCCCATCAAAGTGTCTAGCAGACATCTGCCTGCAAAGCATACACACTTCCGAGAGTTGGGCTTATGGACTGTCCCTCCCACATCCTGCCTGCACGTACACCGCGCTCCTAACAGGCCTAGCCCCGATGCGTGCCTGAAGTGTTGTGAGAGGTAAGTGGAAAGTCCCGGCCCACAAGACTAGTGCATCCAAGCTCAACCCAGCGATTTCCTAGTATTTCCTGTGTGAGCCAGGTGCGACATCCTAAGTGCCATACGAGAGAAGCTAGCTGAACGCCTTGTCCGAAAGCAACTTACTTCGGAGAGTTGAGCTCACCCTCAGTCCCTCACAGTTGCACACTGCCTGCAGAAAGAGTTTCCAACATCTGCACCACAGCCGTTTGTCAGAGGCTTGTGAGACGCAAGTGGAATAAGCAGACCTGGAGGGTGTCTCCAGCTGCAGTGGAGTGGTATTCTGGGTACCTCCTGGCTTAGAACACTGTTACGTTCTCAGTGCCCGAGGAACGCAGCTAGTTGAAAGCTGGCTTGTAGGCGTGCTTCCTTGTGCGAGCTGAGTTCAGGGCAGGACCCTCCCGCATTCTGACTGCCCGTAGACGTAGGTCCCAGCATCCTTATGTTAGGTGCCGGAAGAGGTTGTGTGAAGAGCATGTGGAAGTGACAGGATTCTCCTCAGGTGTATCTGATCTCAATGCAGACATTGCAAACGTCCTTGTTCAATGAGAGTGTAGCTCGGTCCTAGCTCCCATCAAAGTGTCTAGCAGACATCTGCCTGCAAAGCATACACACTTCCGAGAGTTGGGCTTATGGACTGTCCCTCCCACATCCTGCCTGCACGTACACCGCGCTCCTAACAGGCCTAGCCCCGATGCGTGCCTGAAGTGTTGTGAGAGGTAAGTGGAAAGTCCCGGCCCACAAGACTAGTGCATCCAAGCTCAACCCAGCGATTTCCTAGTATTTCCTGTGTGAGCCAGGTGCGACATCCTAAGTGCCATACGAGAGAAGCTAGCTGAACGCCTTGTCCGAAAGCAACTTACTTCGGAGAGTTGAGCTCACCCTCAGTCCCTCACAGTTGCACACTGCCTGCAGAAAGAGTTTCCAACATCTGCACCACAGCCGTTTGTCAGAGGCTTGTGAGACGCAAGTGGAATAAGCAGACCTGGAGGGTGTCTCCAGCTGCAGTGGAGTGGTATTCTGGGTACCTCCTGGCTTAGAACACTGTTACGTTCTCAGTGCCCGAGGAACGCAGCTAGTTGAAAGCTGGCTTGTAGGCGTGCTTCCTTGTGCGAGCTGAGTTCAGGGCAGGACCCTCCCGCATTCTGACTGCCCGTAGACGTAGGTCCCAGCATCCTTATGTTAGGTGCCGGAAGAGGTTGTGTGAAGAGCATGTGGAAGTGACAGGATTCTCCTCAGGTGTATCTGATCTCAATGCAGACATTGCAAACGTCCTTGTTCAATGAGAGTGTAGCTCGGTCCTAGCTCCCATCAAAGTGTCTAGCAGACATCTGCCTGCAAAGCATACACACTTCCGAGAGTTGGGCTTATGGACTGTCCCTCCCACATCCTGCCTGCACGTACACCGCGCTCCTAACAGGCCTAGCCCCGATGCGTGCCTGAAGTGTTGTGAGAGGTAAGTGGAAAGTCCCGGCCCACAAGACTAGTGCATCCAAGCTCAACCCAGCGATTTCCTAGTATTTCCTGTGTGAGCCAGGTGCGACATCCTAAGTGCCATACGAGAGAAGCTAGCTGAACGCCTTGTCCGAAAGCAACTTACTTCGGAGAGTTGAGCTCACCCTCAGTCCCTCACAGTTGCACACTGCCTGCAGAAAGAGTTTCCAACATCTGCACCACAGCCGTTTGTCAGAGGCTTGTGAGACGCAAGTGGAATAAGCAGACCTGGAGGGTGTCTCCAGCTGCAGTGGAGTGGTATTCTGGGTACCTCCTGGCTTAGAACACTGTTACGTTCTCAGTGCCCGAGGAACGCAGCTAGTTGAAAGCTGGCTTGTAGGCGTGCTTCCTTGTGCGAGCTGAGTTCAGGGCAGGACCCTCCCGCATTCTGACTGCCCGTAGACGTAGGTCCCAGCATCCTTATGTTAGGTGCCGGAAGAGGTTGTGTGAAGAGCATGTGGAAGTGACAGGATTCTCCTCAGGTGTATCTGATCTCAATGCAGACATTGCAAACGTCCTTGTTCAATGAGAGTGTAGCTCGGTCCTAGCTCCCATCAAAGTGTCTAGCAGACATCTGCCTGCAAAGCATACACACTTCCGAGAGTTGGGCTTATGGACTGTCCCTCCCACATCCTGCCTGCACGTACACCGCGCTCCTAACAGGCCTAGCCCCGATGCGTGCCTGAAGTGTTGTGAGAGGTAAGTGGAAAGTCCCGGCCCACAAGACTAGTGCATCCAAGCTCAACCCAGCGATTTCCTAGTATTTCCTGTGTGAGCCAGGTGCGACATCCTAAGTGCCATACGAGAGAAGCTAGCTGAACGCCTTGTCCGAAAGCAACTTACTTCGGAGAGTTGAGCTCACCCTCAGTCCCTCACAGTTGCACACTGCCTGCAGAAAGAGTTTCCAACATCTGCACCACAGCCGTTTGTCAGAGGCTTGTGAGACGCAAGTGGAATAAGCAGACCTGGAGGGTGTCTCCAGCTGCAGTGGAGTGGTATTCTGGGTACCTCCTGGCTTAGAACACTGTTACGTTCTCAGTGCCCGAGGAACGCAGCTAGTTGAAAGCTGGCTTGTAGGCGTGCTTCCTTGTGCGAGCTGAGTTCAGGGCAGGACCCTCCCGCATTCTGACTGCCCGTAGACGTAGGTCCCAGCATCCTTATGTTAGGTGCCGGAAGAGGTTGTGTGAAGAGCATGTGGAAGTGACAGGATTCTCCTCAGGTGTATCTGATCTCAATGCAGACATTGCAAACGTCCTTGTTCAATGAGAGTGTAGCTCGGTCCTAGCTCCCATCAAAGTGTCTAGCAGACATCTGCCTGCAAAGCATACACACTTCCGAGAGTTGGGCTTATGGACTGTCCCTCCCACATCCTGCCTGCACGTACACCGCGCTCCTAACAGGCCTAGCCCCGATGCGTGCCTGAAGTGTTGTGAGAGGTAAGTGGAAAGTCCCGGCCCACAAGACTAGTGCATCCAAGCTCAACCCAGCGATTTCCTAGTATTTCCTGTGTGAGCCAGGTGCGACATCCTAAGTGCCATACGAGAGAAGCTAGCTGAACGCCTTGTCCGAAAGCAACTTACTTCGGAGAGTTGAGCTCACCCTCAGTCCCTCACAGTTGCACACTGCCTGCAGAAAGAGTTTCCAACATCTGCACCACAGCCGTTTGTCAGAGGCTTGTGAGACGCAAGTGGAATAAGCAGACCTGGAGGGTGTCTCCAGCTGCAGTGGAGTGGTATTCTGGGTACCTCCTGGCTTAGAACACTGTTACGTTCTCAGTGCCCGAGGAACGCAGCTAGTTGAAAGCTGGCTTGTAGGCGTGCTTCCTTGTGCGAGCTGAGTTCAGGGCAGGACCCTCCCGCATTCTGACTGCCCGTAGACGTAGGTCCCAGCATCCTTATGTTAGGTGCCGGAAGAGGTTGTGTGAAGAGCATGTGGAAGTGACAGGATTCTCCTCAGGTGTATCTGATCTCAATGCAGACATTGCAAACGTCCTTGTTCAATGAGAGTGTAGCTCGGTCCTAGCTCCCATCAAAGTGTCTAGCAGACATCTGCCTGCAAAGCATACACACTTCCGAGAGTTGGGCTTATGGACTGTCCCTCCCACATCCTGCCTGCACGTACACCGCGCTCCTAACAGGCCTAGCCCCGATGCGTGCCTGAAGTGTTGTGAGAGGTAAGTGGAAAGTCCCGGCCCACAAGACTAGTGCATCCAAGCTCAACCCAGCGATTTCCTAGTATTTCCTGTGTGAGCCAGGTGCGACATCCTAAGTGCCATACGAGAGAAGCTAGCTGAACGCCTTGTCCGAAAGCAACTTACTTCGGAGAGTTGAGCTCACCCTCAGTCCCTCACAGTTGCACACTGCCTGCAGAAAGAGTTTCCAACATCTGCACCACAGCCGTTTGTCAGAGGCTTGTGAGACGCAAGTGGAATAAGCAGACCTGGAGGGTGTCTCCAGCTGCAGTGGAGTGGTATTCTGGGTACCTCCTGGCTTAGAACACTGTTACGTTCTCAGTGCCCGAGGAACGCAGCTAGTTGAAAGCTGGCTTGTAGGCGTGCTTCCTTGTGCGAGCTGAGTTCAGGGCAGGACCCTCCCGCATTCTGACTGCCCGTAGACGTAGGTCCCAGCATCCTTATGTTAGGTGCCGGAAGAGGTTGTGTGAAGAGCATGTGGAAGTGACAGGATTCTCCTCAGGTGTATCTGATCTCAATGCAGACATTGCAAACGTCCTTGTTCAATGAGAGTGTAGCTCGGTCCTAGCTCCCATCAAAGTGTCTAGCAGACATCTGCCTGCAAAGCATACACACTTCCGAGAGTTGGGCTTATGGACTGTCCCTCCCACATCCTGCCTGCACGTACACCGCGCTCCTAACAGGCCTAGCCCCGATGCGTGCCTGAAGTGTTGTGAGAGGTAAGTGGAAAGTCCCGGCCCACAAGACTAGTGCATCCAAGCTCAACCCAGCGATTTCCTAGTATTTCCTGTGTGAGCCAGGTGCTACATCCTAAGTGCCATACGAGAGAAGCTAGCTGAACGCCTTGTCCGAAAGCAACTTACTTCGGAGAGTTGAGCTCACCCTCAGTCCCTCACAGTTGCACACTGCCTGCAGAAAGAGTTTCCAACATCTGCACCACAGCCGTTTGTCAGAGGCTTGTGAGACGCAAGTGGAATAAGCAGACCTGGAGGGTGTCTCCAGCTGCAGTGGAGTGGTATTCTGGGTACCTCCTGGCTTAGAACACTGTTACGTTCTCAGTGCCCGAGGAACGCAGCTAGTTGAAAGCTGGCTTGTAGGCGTGCTTCCTTGTGCGAGCTGAGTTCAGGGCAGGACCCTCCCGCATTCTGACTGCCCGTAGACGTAGGTCCCAGCATCCTTATGTTAGGTGCCGGAAGAGGTTGTGTGAAGAGCATGTGGAAGTGACAGGATTCTCCTCAGGTGTATCTGATCTCAATGCAGACATTGCAAACGTCCTTGTTCAATGAGAGTGTAGCTCGGTCCTAGCTCCCATCAAAGTGTCTAGCAGACATCTGCCTGCAAAGCATACACACTTCCGAGAGTTGGGCTTATGGACTGTCCCTCCCACATCCTGCCTGCACGTACACCGCGCTCCTAACAGGCCTAGCCCCGATGCGTGCCTGAAGTGTTGTGAGAGGTAAGTGGAAAGTCCCGGCCCACAAGACTAGTGCATCCAAGCTCAACCCAGCGATTTCCTAGTATTTCCTGTGTGAGCCAGGTGCGACATCCTAAGTGCCATACGAGAGAAGCTAGCTGAACGCCTTGTCCGAAAGCAACTTACTTCGGAGAGTTGAGCTCACCCTCAGTCCCTCACAGTTGCACACTGCCTGCAGAAAGAGTTTCCAACATCTGCACCACAGCCGTTTGTCAGAGGCTTGTGAGACGCAAGTGGAATAAGCAGACCTGGAGGGTGTCTCCAGCTGCAGTGGAGTGGTATTCTGGGTACCTCCTGGCTTAGAACACTGTTACGTTCTCAGTGCCCGAGGAACGCAGCTAGTTGAAAGCTGGCTTGTAGGCGTGCTTCCTTGTGCGAGCTGAGTTCAGGGCAGGACCCTCCCGCATTCTGACTGCCCGTAGACGTAGGTCCCAGCATCCTTATGTTAGGTGCCGGAAGAGGTTGTGTGAAGAGCATGTGGAAGTGACAGGATTCTCCTCAGGTGTATCTGATCTCAATGCAGACATTGCAAACGTCCTTGTTCAATGAGAGTGTAGCTCGGTCCTAGCTCCCATCAAAGTGTCTAGCAGACATCTGCCTGCAAAGCATACACACTTCCGAGAGTTGGGCTTATGGACTGTCCCTCCCACATCCTGCCTGCACGTACACCGCGCTCCTAACAGGCCTAGCCCCGATGCGTGCCTGAAGTGTTGTGAGAGGTAAGTGGAAAGTCCCGGCCCACAAGACTAGTGCATCCAAGCTCAACCCAGCGATTTCCTAGTATTTCCTGTGTGAGCCAGGTGCGACATCCTAAGTGCCATACGAGAGAAGCTAGCTGAACGCCTTGTCCGAAAGCAACTTACTTCGGAGAGTTGAGCTCACCCTCAGTCCCTCACAGTTGCACACTGCCTGCAGAAAGAGTTTCCAACATCTGCACCACAGCCGTTTGTCAGAGGCTTGTGAGACGCAAGTGGAATAAGCAGACCTGGAGGGTGTCTCCAGCTGCAGTGGAGTGGTATTCTGGGTACCTCCTGGCTTAGAACACTGTTACGTTCTCAGTGCCCGAGGAACGCAGCTAGTTGAAAGCTGGCTTGTAGGCGTGCTTCCTTGTGCGAGCTGAGTTCAGGGCAGGACCCTCCCGCATTCTGACTGCCCGTAGACGTAGGTCCCAGCATCCTTATGTTAGGTGCCGGAAGAGGTTGTGTGAAGAGCATGTGGAAGTGACAGGATTCTCCTCAGGTGTATCTGATCTCAATGCAGACATTGCAAACGTCCTTGTTCAATGAGAGTGTAGCTCGGTCCTAGCTCCCATCAAAGTGTCTAGCAGACATCTGCCTGCAAAGCATACACACTTCCGAGATTT
>NW_024570691.1:0-62683 GCF_018345385.1 Vulpes lagopus | reverse complement strand
GTCATAAAAAAAAAAAACCTCTTGCTAGTTGCATCTGCCTGTCTGGGTCTGAGTCTCTGGGGCGTCTACCGGGACAACGTTGGCCCCCGTGAGCTAGGGTCCAACACTATGAGCTTCGGAAACGTCGTGCTGAAATGGAGCACAACACCCGCTTCCCCAGAAATACTTAAGGACAAGGAATTGGAGCCCACAGGACGCGAAATGAAATGTGGACCAGACTTTTAACCGTGTCCGACAAGACTCACTCACCCTCTTCCACTGGTGGGCGGGACTGCGGGCTGGTGCAGCTGCCCTGGAAACAGTGCCGAGGCTCCTCAAGGAACTTTCCGATAGAGCTGCCCTGCGACAGGCTGTGCTCGGCCTGGAGCTCACTCTGAAGATACAGATGCAATGAAACGCCGGGCGGGACACCTGCGCACCAATGTCCACAGCAGCCGGGTCCTCCCACAGTAGCCACACTGTGGGAGGAGCCTCGGTGCTTCATACAGATGATGGATAGAGGATGGGAGATAGATGATGGGTCCATAGAGAGAGGAATGGTACTGCTATCAAAAGGAAGGAAATCTTGCCATTTGCAATGACGCGGATACAACTAGAGGGATCCTGTTAAGTGAAATAAGTCAGTCGGGAAAGACAATGACCCTATGGTGTCATTCATAGGTAGAATTAAAGAAGCAAAGCAGATGAACATCTGTGAAGGGAAGGAAAAACGAATAAGATGAAAACAGATGCAGGAAATACAGATCTGAATCATTGGGAAACAATCTGAGGGTCGCTGGAGGGGAGCGGGGGAGGGATAACGGGGGATGGGCACGAAGGACGGCAGGTGATGTCACGAGCACTGCTGTTCTCTCCAACTGGTGAATCCCTGAATTCTACCTCTGAAAGTATAATACACTATACATTAATTAATTGGGTTTAAATTAAGTTAAACAAAATCAGTTGTATCAGAGCACATTTCCTTCTGGACTCCCTGTTCTGCTCCTTCAGCTTATGCTGGAACCACCCCCTGTGGGTCTAAGTAGGCGCCACAACCTCGTGCCTGGCCCAGCCCAGGGCTAGAACTCACGACCCCGAGATCAGGACCTGAGGTGAGGTCAGGAGTGGATGCTTAACTGACAGAGCCAGCAGGGGGCCGAGAACCACACTGCTTTATCCTGTGTCTCTGTGACATCGTTTCGAAATAGGAAAGTGCTGCGCCCCACTCTGTCCTGCTTTTCCAATACTGATTTGCTGTCCGGGGTCATTTGTGGGGGCTGACGGATGTTAGGGTTTTTTTTTTTTCCTACTTCTAGGATCTACCACCATGATTTTGATAGGAATGACATTGAAACCGAGGGTGGCTTCAGGAACTGTGGACATTTTCACAAGAGGAGGCTTCCACCCCACAAGCCCAGGACGGCCTCCCAGAGCCTGGTATGGCTCAGTGCACAAGTCTTGTGCTCCTTTCGTTCAGTCTCATTATTTAGTCTCTGTGATGCTCCTGAGAAGGGAGTCACGTCCTTCATTTCGTTCCTGAGTGCTCATTGTCAGGATGCAGCAAGGCTACTGAGCTCTGTAGGTTCAGTTGGTGTCCCATGAATTTACTGAATTCAATCATTAGTTCTAACAGGTTTTGGTGGGGGCTCTCGGGTTTCCTGTTTCTAGCACCGCGTCTTCAACAAATAGGGACAGTGTGACGTCCCCCTTCCAGGAGTGGAACCTTTGCTGTTTCCTGTCTGTTTACTACATTAGGACTTCCAGCACTGCGAGGGGACCTCCTTGGCTTGTTCCTGCTCTTAGGGGAGACGATTTCAGGTTTTCACCCTTGAAGAGGATGTCAGCTGCGGGCCTTCCTAGCGGAACTTTATTCTGTTGATAGACATTTCCTCAAAACCCACTAGGCTTTTGAAGTTGTACTTTGTCAAATGCTTTTTCTGCAACTCTTGAGAGGATCGTATGCTTTTTGTCCTTTCTCTCATTTTTCTTTTTTTAAAGATTTTATTTATATATCCTTGAGAGACATACAGAGAGAGCGGCAGAGAGAGAAAGGCAGAGACACGGGCAGAGGGAGAAGGCGGCTCCGTGTAGGGAACCCGATGTGGGACTCGATCCCGGGACTCCAGGATCACGCCCTGGGCTGAAGGCAGGCGTTAAACCGCTGAACCACCCGGGGCTGCCCCAAGTCCTTTCTCTGGTTAATGTGATGGATCCTGCTGACTGATGGACAGAGGGGCCGTGGGTAGGACATGGGCAATGTAGATGAACGATAGTAACAGCTATAAGCGTCTGGATCATAAATAAAATAAGTCACAGAAATTTAGAAAGTACAGCCTAGGGAATGGAGTCAGTAATGTTGTGACAACTTTGTACGGGGACAGACGGTGACGCCGCTTCTCGTGGGAGGAGCTGAATAAGGCACAGAATTGTCAAGTCACTAGTTGTAGCCCTGAAACTACTGTCACGTTGTGTGTTGACTGTACTTCAATAAATATCAAGGAAAAGGGGTTTCTGGTAGGACTCCCGGTGGGTCCGTGAAAGGCATTTACACAGTCGTTACACACACGAAGGCACCTCTGCAGAGGGGATAAAGATGCTCACGTGTCTTCATGTTAATTTTTAGAAGATTTACTTGAGAAAGGGTGCAGTAGGGAGGGGCAGAGGGAGAGGGGGAACCTGGAGCGGACTCCTCACCCAAGGGAGCCCGAGCCCCACTCGAGGCTCCACGCCACAACCTCAAGATCCTGACCTGAGCCAAACTAAAGAGTCGACGTGGAACCGACTGAACCACGCAAGAGCCCCTCGAATGTTAAGTGCAACCCCATGCTGTGAACTCTGGGGGTCGGGGGGACATCTGTGACCCCCAGTCTACCTAGAATGGTGGGAGGCCTGCAGGGCCCAAGGATGGGAACTGAGGATGTGGGAGGGTGCCTGCATCCCCCTCCCACCTGGCATGGGGACAGGACCCTCCCCCGGACCCTCTGCCTTCAGGGTGAAGGGCTAAGTGCTGATTGGACCCCGCCTGCACACAGTCATGATGCGGGACCCCACTGTGGGTGGAACTGTGCCACCCCCGGGTTCCACCACTGCATGGCGCTCACTGTGCGTCTGCAGAGCTTCGGAAGCACTCGTGCTCTGGATCTGGCTCACAGCGACTGGACTCTCCTGCTCTCCCCAGTAGCTCAGTACTCCCACTCTCCTCAGTACCCCCACTCTCCCCAGTACTCCCACTCTCCCCAGTACCCCAACTCTCCCACTCTCCCCAGTACCTGGTGCATAAAGAGGAGGCGCTCACACAGCGACAGGTCACAGGTGAGTGGCCGCTGATGCCTGCTCCCCGGGGGCCACTCTGGGGCCTGTGGGTCTGGGTGGGGGCACTGGCCTCCCGGGCTGGGGTCCAAAACACCCCGACCCCAATGAGATGACTGTGAGCAGCTCCTGCAGCCCTTCCACAGCCCCATGGGGTGAGGGCGGCCCCCTAAGGCCCTGTCCAGGGAAGGAGGCTGCAGTCAGAGACCGACAGCTCCCCGGAACCCCCGCTCCCCTGTAAGGCCTGTGCTATGCAGGGAGACCCAATACATGACCTTTCCAGCTCATCCTAGATGCATGGACCCCGACAGGGATGACACCCCCCCCACACCATGTGGTGAGGGGAGGACAGTCAGGGCCTGCTGGGTCCCCCTGGCCTGTGAGCAGGCTTGCTCTTCACGCACTGGAATGTGGGCGGAGTCCCTGGTGCTCCCCCCAGGTCCCCCCTCAGGATATTCACGCATCCTTGCCCTCAGGGTGGGGAGTGTGGTCGCACTCTTGCTGGCATCAGGTTTTAATTTTGATGAAGTCCACTCCATTGCTTTCTCCCCTCGGTCGTTGTGTTTGTGGAATCTCAGAGAAACCTTCGATCTCCCCCGGGCTGGGAGACATCACCCCGAGCATCAGAGCATCAGATCGGCATTCGCCAGAGCCTCCTGGGTCCTCCGTCCGTGTGCTCCTGATACCGGGGTGGGAGCGCTCTGTGATCCCAGGGTGATGGCGTGTCCTGGGACAGTGGCTGGGAAGGTGGACTGTAGGTGGGCGAGCAAAAGACAGGCAGTGAGGGCCCATGTGTGATGTTCCAGCCCAGCCTGTGCCCCTCAGGGCTATGGGGTTGTCTCTGGCTCTGGTCAGACGGACGGGGACCTCCCCATGGGGAGCACCTGGATGCATGTGTCCTTGGAAGGTATTCATGCGCCGTCATTCTTGGATGTGTTTGGATTGCAGCACTGTGCAGGAGGACTCAGAGAACCTACTGGCCTTGCAAAGGGCCAATATCGTGGCCCAGTACCATCAGGTGAGGCCCAGAAGGGACCATAGACAATACACACTCACGATAGGGGAGACCATACGATCAGAGCCAAGGATGAGTCAGGTCAGCCCAGACAAGGACCATAGTCACCAGGAACAAGTGAGACCCTGGGGATGGTCCTGGTGTCAGTAGCAACTAAGGGTCCATTCTGGATCCTAGTCATTGGTAGCTGAGGAGCCCAGTCACAGGTACGATGAGGCCCAGGTGGGGACCACAGTCACCAGGTCCAGATGAAGTCCATAGCTACCATGTCCAGGTGAGGCCTGGGTGGGGACCAGAGTCACCAGGTCCAGGTGAGGTGAAGATGGAGACCACAGTCACCAGGTCCAGGTGAAGCCAAGGTGGGGACTACAGTCGCCAGGTCCACATGAGGCCCGGATGGGGACCAGAGTCACTAGGCTCAGGTGAGGCCCAGTTGGGGACTAGAGTCACCAGGTCTGGCTGAGGCCCAGGTGGGAACCACAGTCACCAGGTCCAAGTGAGGCCCAGGTGGGAACCACCTTGATAGAAATGCGAACTCCTCTCACTGTAGCATTCCAGCTGTTCTCTCTTTAAATCTCAGGCCGAATTCATAGGTTTTCAGGATGATTTGAAAGTTAGCTAGGTCATTTGGTGGGGACAGGTGACTTGGGGACCCTACTCTTCGGCTGTCTTGCCCCTCTGACAGGGACATATTTTTAGCAGTGTACAGTAAAGTCTGTTTATTAAAAGTTGGTATTAATTTGTGCAAACAAACTCTGTAGGCTTCAAGCAACTGTGAATCACACATATCCACACTGGCTAGAATATTTTGTTAACCTGAGTTTCTTTTTTTTTTTTTTTATTTATGATAGTCACAGAGAGATAGAGAGAGAGGCAGAGACACAGGCAGAGGGAGAAGCAGGCTCCATGCACCGGGAGCCCGACATGGGACTCGACCCCGGGTCTCCAGGATCGCACCCTGGGCCAAAGGCAGGCGCCAAACCGCTGCGCCACCCAGGGATTAACCTGAGTTTCTAGATCATTTTCATTATGTGAGCGGTTTCTTTCCAAAACTAATTACCAAAGGAAGTAGGGCAATAGGACAAGAGAAATGGCCAAACAACATGAGAAAAAAGAAACAGACAAAAAAACGCTAAGCATTTTTCTCGGGATGAGAGAAATCCTGATAGTGTAAGCTTTGTTCACCCTGCCCTGAGATAAACCAATTCCCTGACTCAGATGTTTCAGGAGAGAACTGGGTTTCTGATCCAGTAAATCATGACTGCCTCTGGCACTTGGTTCCCATAGCTGTGGATGTGGCCTCAGACAAGCTCGGTGGTTTCCAGGCTGCACCTGGAGGGCTCTGAACATGCACCTTAGGGGCAGTCTGGGATCCATACCCTACAGCTTTTAATTGATAAGTACACCAACTCGCATAAAACTTTGCTAGAAAGAAGTCAAATTGTGTGTTTTAAGAAGAATTGAAAATGGGCAGCCTGGGTGGCTCAGCCGTTTAGCACTGCCTTCTTCCCAGGGCGTGATCCTGGAGACCCAGGATGGAGTCCCACTTCGGGCTCCCTGCATGGAGCCTGCCTCTCCCTCTGCCTGTGTCTCTGTCTCTCTGCCTCTCTCTCTCTCTCTCTCTCTCTCTCTCTCTCTCTCGCTCTCTCTCTCTCTCCCTCTCATGAATAAATAAATAAAATATATTTTTAACAAGTATATTGCAGGGCAGCCCCAGTGGCCCAGCGATTTAACGCTGCCTTCAGCCCAGTGTGGGATGCTGGAGATGCAGGATGGAGTCCCACGTCAGGCTCCCTGCATGGAGCCTGCTTCGCCCTCTGTCTCTGTCTCTGCCTCTCTCTCCATCTGTCTCGCTCTCTCAAAAAATAAATAAATAAATAAATAAATAAATAAATAAATAATAAATAAGAAAATGTATATTGCAGCTATATTGGTATTTGCTATATTAATAAAGTGTGTTGTTTTTACATTTTATGGTGACTGGACCTAGCAAGTCTTTACATCAACAGCCATCACTTCTAGTCCTCACGACAGTGTTGCGCGACAGGCGGTATTATTTCCTTTTTATAGATGAAATTGATGACCTCGAGCACATGCGGTTCCTTCCCTTTCTTTTTTCTGTTCAGAATATACGAGCTATAAGTGAGTAAATTGCAAGAAACCCACTTCCGGGATCAACACCTCTACTTTCCTCACATGATTTTAATATTTTTCTCAATTCTGAACTCCTTATCTATCTTACTACTCCTTTTCAAATAACTTAGGATACATTTTCCCAGGACTTCTTCAGAGAACCAGTTCCCTAAGTATGAATCAGTGACCTGAAACAGACCCAGCATACAGAGATTCTCCTATTTATTCAACACCCATCCGTTTCCAAAAGAAGTCTATTTGGTCTTCTATATGGTACAGAGACAGGCTCCGTCCCCACCAGGTTTCAATCTATGTCCCAGAGGACTACCTGTAGTCTTAATGCTGATTTCTGAGGGCAAAACAAGCAAGTCCACAGTTCTCCTTCATACTTCCCCAGCAGACCCTTGGGTTCTCTCCACAGAGTTGAACTGTTACCGAGTCATTGATCGTGTAGGTCAGTCACAGAGCAGCATTGCCATCCAAAACAAAAAGGAGGAAAAAGGAGTTTGGAAGTAATTGGGTCTCACAAATCGTGCGGAGGGTACATTGAAACTGTGACAATGTTTCTTAGTGCACCTTTTCTCAGAGCCACATCTCTCCTGTTCTTGACTGAGGGACAGGAGAGTCTAGGTAGGGAGAAATAGGTAGGGGGCTACAGATTCAGGCTCACAAAGATCCTAAGGATGCTGAGATGTAAGGAAACCAGAAATAAAGAATCAAACGAGACCACCCTGTCCCAGGTATGGGTAGAGAGGGTCTTTTTTAGGACAGTCCTCTGTGCCCAACAAAGAATAACCAGACTCTAAAAAGAAGTAAACCATTAAAGAAGATGTTATCACTAGTCCTTACTCAAACCAAGACATCCCAAGAATGAGAAGGCCACAAGCTCCCTGATCAGTTCTAAATGAAAAACTGTCAGTGGAGGCCCATGTGGGCAACCCAGCCTGGGCCCCTCCCACTCCTGAGAGCTTTCTCGGTATCCTTGCTTAATAAACTCCTGTCGCTTTACTTACTCTTCTTTGTCCACCAGATTCATTCTTCGACTCCGTGAGACAAGAACCTGACTTTCTCACTTCATTCCGCCTGCTGCACTTCTCTTACCCAAGCTCCCTGGGAAATTACTTCATTGGCTTAATCCCATCTCACTCTCCTCCTGCCTCATATCCTTTGGATTCTTCACCACCAAAGGCCAACGAACCAAGAGATGCAGGGAGGGAGAGAAGACCCAGGTGATAGGGGGAACTAAGGCCAAAGAAATATAGATTAAAATTACATCTGCTTTTTTTAAAAAAAGATTTTGTTTATTTACTCATGAGAGACATACAGAGAGAGAGAGAGAGAGAGAGAGAGAGAAAGAAAGAGGGGCAGAGACAGAGACAAAGGGAGAAGCAGGCTCCCTGAGGGTAGCCCAATGTGGGACCCCATCCTAGGACCCCAGGATCATGCCCTGAGCCAAAGGCAGATGCTCAACCACTGAGCCACCCAGGCATCCCTACCATTACATTTCCTAACAAACTTGCAGTCCATAAACAAATACTTGAAACCGACAGAGTGGGACATTCTTCAAAGAATTCACAGCTGCCTGAATGTTAATGCTTTGCTAGAGGCCAAAGGCAACATTTGTTTGCTGATAGCCAGACCTCCAGGATCCTGTAAATCTTTCACGTGTGAAAATCCTTTTGGAAACTTCTTTTATCTCTAGAGTCCCCACCCCACACGGCAACTTTAAAGTTTATAACCAAGGCTCCTCATGATTCTGATGAAGCTCTTCAGGCCCAGGGGTCCTGTCCCATACTTTAATAAAAACACCTTCTTGCATGGAAAATGTCTCAAGGATTCTCTCTTGACCACTGGCGCCTGGCCCACAGTACATCACAGGTACATCTCTGAGTTAATGGCATCGGCACATCAGGAAAGTACAGAAGATTTTTGCCTATCTTCTTGCATGACACATTCCGGAGGGGGACATTCCCATCTGTTCAATCTGGGTTTTTCTCTTCCTGGGATATATAGCTAGCTAGCTAGGTAGATGATAGAGTGATAGATCTACTGATAGATCGATCCCAGGAACATGAATAGATGTTTATATAAACAAACATATAAACATAAATCTATGTTTCCACTTAATATATTTATTATTCAATGTATTACTGATAATATAATAATTATTATCTATAAACAGAACTATAGATTTATATTTAAATATGCAAAATAAATATTTCTATATCTAATCTCTATACGTCCATATATAGATCTCCCTATAGAGATAGAGACAAAATGGTTAGAAATAGATGTGTGCAGAAAGAGAGAGAAATAGATATAGACCTATAAATATGCAGAGGATCTGCTTTCAAATTCTATCCAACGACCTCTCCTCACAGGCACAGGCAAACGCACACACACACATACTCAAGAGCCTTCTGGTATGTGGCCATGACAGGAAATAACACCCCTTGAGATGCCATCTCTTCTCCAACTTAAAGGTGCCAGCCGTTTCTCCAAAGAAGACCTACACAGAGCGAGCAAGCAAGCACATGAAAAACTGCTCCACGTCACTTTTCATCAGGGAGATAGAAATCAAAACCACAATGAGATACCACCTCACACCAGTGAGAATGGGGGAAATTAACAAGACGGGAAACAACAAATGTGGGAGAGGATGTGGAGAAAGTGGAACACTCTTGCATTGTTGGTGGGAATGTGAACTGGTGCAGCCACTCTGGAAAACAGTGTGGAGGTTCCTCAAAAAGCTGGAAATGGAGCTATACTACAACCCATCAATTGCACTGCTGGGTATTTACCCCAAAGACACAGATGTAGTACAATGACTGGACACTTGCACCCCAATGTTCACAACGGCAATGTTAATAGCCAAACTGTGGAAGGAGCCTTGATGTCCTTCAACAGATGAATGGATAAAGAAGATGTGGTCTGGGGATCCCTGGGTGGCGCAGCGGTTTGGCGCCTGCCTTTGGCCCAGGGCAGGATCCTGGAGACCCGGGATCGAATCCCACGTTGGGCTCCCGGTGCATGGAGCCTGCTTCTCCCTCTGCCTATGTCTCTGCCTCTCTCTCTGTGGGTGTGTGTGACTATCATAAATAAAAATTTTTAAAAATTTTTTAAAAATTTAAAAAAAAAGAAGATGTGGTCTATATATACAATGTATTATTATTTAGCCATCTGCAAGGATGAATACCTACCATTTTCATGGACATGGAACTGGAGGGTATTATGCTGAATAAAATAAGCCACGTGGAGAAAGAATTATCATACGGTTTCACTCTTATGTCGAATGTAAGAAACAGTGAAGAGGATCATAAGGGAGGGGAGGGAAACTGAGTGGAGAAAATTGAGAGAGGCAGTGTTGTCCCCAAGATTGCTAATCCGAGAAACCACCGAGGAGCCGACACCAATGCAAACACACGAGGGTTTATTTACAAGCTCGAGCTTGGGTCCAAGTGTACCCGACACAGCGGAGCAGGGACTTGGACCCCGAGACTAAGAGGCGTAGCAGCTTTATAGGGGCCAGTGGCCCATGGGATACGCAGAAAGTTGCACAGTCATGTTGGTCCACACACAAGTGGCCGATTGAATTACATCTTACCCTATAGTATCCATTTGAGCTGGCCTATTACTTTGCTCAGAATTGGCGAACAGTTTTGGTGGGCACAAAGCAGGGTTACATGGTTATGAGCTGATTTCCGATTAGGGTGTGCCCAGCGGCTTGCCTAGGGTGGGGCAGTGCCTTAAGCAATAAGCAGATTATGTGGGGGTCATACAGCAGGTGACAGGTGTAGCACAAAATGGAATCAGTACTGCTCTGCTTGTCCAGGGGTAGGGGATTTTTGTTAAATTTCCTGGGTCTCACAGAAGATAAACTACGAGAGACTCCTAACTCAGGGAAACAAAGGATTGCGGAAGGGGAGGTGGGTGGGAGGATAGTGTAACTGGGGGACGGACATTAAGGAGGGCAAGTGATGTGATGAACACTGGGTATTATACTACATGTTGACAAATTGAATTTAAATTAAAATTTTTTTAAATTTAAATTTAAATTTAAAAAAGGTACTGGACGGCTCAGCCGTCCTCAGCAATTCATTTATGAAATGACCTTCATTAGATCATAAAAAGTTACGAATGTGAATGGAAAATGACCTGAAACTCCTTCCCAGTTCAAATAATTAAGTATTCTGAGAAGCAAATCAAAGTTCCAGAATGGAAAAATGCAAAAAACGAGGGAGAGGGAGAAAGAGAAATGAATTCACTTTTTGTGACATTTATTAGTGATGGTCCAATAATGACAAATCTGTGATTGTCATTAAAGCAAAGAGTTAATGAACGGTATGGAGACCGATCCCCTCAACTAACAGATAAGGAAACCGAGAAGACACGAGAAGTAATGCACACTGCTCAGGGTCACACGGGTGGCAAGGCGCAAAGCCAAGACTCGATTCTGGTCCATAGTTCTTTAAACGACCACAACACGTTAACGTCACAGCTTCAGGCTCATCTAGAATTAGAGTCACTTTAGCTCAATAAAACATTCAACCAAAGTAGTCTTTCTTCTGCCAGATAGTTACATTTCATGAAGCACCCTAAAAGGGATTCGAATTAGGTCTCCATGTGCGCCATCAGAATACTGCCTGATGAATTAATTAAACAAAGGTATTCCCCGAAAAAAACCTCAGCCGTGAGACCTTGCCTACCCTTTCACTTTCCAAGTCTTCATGCTTCTATATCTAATTGCCTATATTTTCAGAGAAGCCAACCTTACTCAGATTAAGTTTGTCCAAGCCGAGAACTAAGTGCCAGGTTTAATATTTTTAAAACTCAATTTAAAAATAGTTAAACAGAGAATTTCAAATGGCAAACACTGATATTTACATCATCTACTCTTATAACTAACAGAAGGGGTAATCCTGAAACCTAGATGCAGTCGTACCTTTATATGAAAGTATAAAAGCAGAAAGAGTAACCCAAAATTGTCTATTTCACAAATGCCTATCTAAACTAGTTATGTTCGGGATCCCTGGGTGGCGCAGCGGTTTGGCGCCTGCCTTTGGCCCAGGGCGCGATCCTGGAGACCCGGGATCGAATCCCACGTCGGGCTCCCGGTGCATGGAGCCTGCTTCTCCCTCTGCCTGTGTCTCTGCCTCTCTCTCTCTCTCTCTGTGACTATCATAAATAAATAAAAATTTAAAAATAAATAAATAAATAAACTAGTTATGTTCAATGGTGTCTGTCTTGATGCAACAATCTCTAGGAAGACCTTCTTCAGACCTAGCTCTACCACCAATAAGCGTGTGAACTTGGACAATCCAATCCTCCAGAACTCTCAGTTTCTTTCCTGTGCTTCAGAGGAGAGGACCAGAGCTGATGATCCCTCAGTTCCCTCTCAGACCTGAAATGCTGCTGTGGGGTCCTAAACACTCTATACTGAGCACAAAAAGACGGGGGATCTTATATATACTCAAATGCTAAACTATAAAACTAACTCTGAGCATAGATCCTGAGTATTTTAGGGTTCTCTCCTATGGCGATAGAAAATCCCCAAATCTATATCCCTTTCTATCACAAGCGGTGGGTATATGGGTCCAAGCCACTAGAAATAATAAATATGTGTGTCAGAACAGCCATCTGCCCTCATGCTCACTGCTTTTCAAAGCAAAGCAAAGCCCTCAAAGAACTCCATTATTATTTTCTGAGGGTACCGGTTAACATGTAGAATCCTAACCTGCCCCTTCCTTTAACCTAAAAAAAATTAAAATGTTGGCTGGCCATATTAACAAGCTCTCCAGGTTATTCTCTTGCACACTAACATTTGAGAACCACTGGCTAGGCACCAAGGAGAAGTGATTTACCTTAAAATAGCAAAATTTGAAATCCCATGTCCTTTCCTATTTTCAGATCATAATAAATAAAGAAATGAAACAGTGAAGAGAGAGGGAAGGAGGCAAAGATAGGGATGGGGACAGAAACAAAGTGCCAGTCAAAAATGATATTTACATAAAGTTTGTCTTTCAAAAATTTAGGAACAGACAAGAGACTCCATACTCATGTAAATATGTTAAAGGCACACAGGTGTCAACTGAAAGAGCTCCTGTGGCCAGAGAGGAGACAATATAAGCAACAAAATAAGTAGTGTTGGATTATAACCCAAAGCATAAAATAAATATCCACGAATCTATACTAATATTAAAAATTGTAAAAGAAAGAAAGAGGGCCACCTGGGTGGCTCAGTCAGTTAAGCTTCTGCCTTAGGCTCAGATCATGATCCAGGTCCCAAGAAAGGCTCCTTGTTCAGCAGGGAACCTGCTCCTCCCTCTCCCTCTGCCCCTCTCACTCATGCTTTTTCTCTCCTCTCTCTCTCAAATAAATAAATAACATCTGTGAAAAAGAAACAAACAAACAAACACAGAAGAAAGAGAAATCTCCCATGTAGAAGAATTTCAAACAATTTGTGCAGACATTCCACCCTCAAGTGGATGAGCATAGCTCATCCACTCTTATGTGTGGAATACACATAGTAACTTCCTTCTACAAAATATGTTATGAAAAAGTTAAAATAAATAATAATAATAATAATAATAATAATCACTTTACTATGGAGAAAGCTGACAAACACTACCTCAGCAAGATGATCAGATCGATACCAAGACTGATAAATCATGTTGATAGTATCTATCCTTTATATGATATAATAAAGATGGCACTATATCTCTGTATATAATCCACAATCACAGTTCAATCATGAGATAAACGACAGACATGTCCCAACTGAGGGAGATTTTACAAAATACCCTACTTCTCAAGGTGTTCAACAACAACAAGGAAAGGCTGAAAAACTGTCACAATCCAGAGGAGCCTAAGAAAACATGAGGACAAGTGTAATGTGATGTGAGGGATGGGAACTTAGCAAAAACTAAGGAAATCTGAATAAAGTATGTATGGTCTTTGGTTAATGCAAATATTTTAATATTGATTCATTAGCTAATATTTGTACCGTACTAATATAAGATATCGATAATTGGAGACATCGAGTGCGAGTGCATGAGAATTCTCTGTACTGTCTTCTCAATTTCCCTGTAAATCTTTGGGTTTTTTTTCTAATAAATAAGATTTATTTTGAAAATTGACTTAAATGAATCAGGCTCCAAGTGTGAAGACACTTTAAGAATAGTTTAATTAATTTTTGCCTTATTCTTAAACAGTGCCTTCGATGGGAACAAAGTAAGAATTTTATATCAGAAGGAAAGAAAAACACTTAGAAACACGTATAATGCCTCCTCAACCTGAAAAGCAGGAAAGGATAATAAATAGCAAAAATCAGATAAAAATACTTCTTTTATATTAGACACCATATTGCAAGTGCATTTAAAATTAGCAATGCCTAACATTTATTTCCTTGACATTTGTCTTCCAAAGAGTTCACAGTGCTTCAGTGTCAGTTAAAAAATGATTCGTGTGAAATTTTTATTAAACCAGATTTACTGGGAAATTCCTGCCCAGATAATACTTTATTTTGATTTTATTCAGTTCCTTCCTAATCACTGAGCCTTTTAGTTAGAGCTTTCAACTATAGCAAATGCCTTAGAAGGCCAATTTTTAAGTTGCTATTATAATACCCTAATGGAATCATGTATCGTTTTCCTTCACTCAGATATGGCACACAGTAGGCCCCTGATAAAATACTGAATGAGTGAATGGATAAAATTGCTTTTTATCATTTCATTCAGCAATTTCATTCTTATCTTGGTCCATTTCATGTTCTAATGTTTATCAACATCAACTCAAGAAGGTTAGGGATCCAGTAATTTATTAAGTATTTGGTGCATACCTACTATGTGCACGGTACTAGGAATACCAAGTTAACCAGACACAGATGCAGTGCCTATCTCCCTCCAGGCCATGCTGGTGGGAGAGACGGATACTAACCAAAAAGTGACAGAAAGACAACTAGACAAGATTATAGTAGCCAATACAAAGGTAAATATACAGCTTACTACAAGTACATATATAAGAAGGCTTAGTCTAACTGGGGCCTCAGAGAAGATAACCAGAAGAAGCAACATTTATTTTAAGACATAGAGAAAGGAGAAGGTAAGTGGTGGAAGGAGAATATTATGAGGAAAAGGAAGGTTTCTGCCTCTGAATTGTAGGGCTCTGGGCAAGTCCCTTGAGCTTAGGCTCTGAACCTTCTTCTTTCTCTGCAAAACTGTGACAGTAATAATGCCTGTGCCATAGAGCTCTAATGACTAAAGAGTTGGACTTTATTTGTACATTACCTAGGACGTTAGGAAGTACTTAATAAACATTTTCTGGTGGCCATAACAGCCTGGAGTCAGGCTTCCTGAGTTCGAATCCACTTAACTAGCTGTTTGACCTTGGACAAGATGTTTTCTTCCTATCCTTTAGTTGGCCCATCAAGATAACAGTACCTGCCCATATGGTTGTTGGAGGATCCCAGGAGTTCTTTTATGTGAAGCATGACACAATTCTTGGCACATAATATGTGCCATATGAATGTTAACTTATATTAGCAATAAAGAAATCCTACAACAGTCCAATGAGGTGTTCAGAAATTATTCTATAGCTTTTAAGGCAATTGAAATTCAAAAAGAACCTAAGTGCCTGTCCGTGTTTACTTAGCTAACCAGTTCCATTATCTGAAACCCAAACACACAATTTCTGATTCTAACCTCACTCCAAGAGGCCTCCTCAAGCCCGAGGAAAAATTGCCTTCTTGGAATCTCAGGGAAGAATCCTTCACATAATAATATGACCATTGGTAATAATGTCTCTCGGTTCTTTCCAAATCCATAAAGATGCATTTCCTGATGAGTGACTGAGCTCTGAAGAAAGAGATGAGAAACCCTCATCCCTCTGAATTACTTGTGTCAGAATATTTTAACCATAGTACCACGGATAGTAAATTATCCTGATTAACAGGAAATAGGTCTCAGATTGGAATCTGAGCAATCAGATGGGCAGAGAAAAAACGCTTTGACTCGCTCTTCATCTTTTAAAGACAAAGGAGAGCTTTTCTATGTACAAAGTCAGTGGTCAAGATAGCCTTAGGGAATAAGAGTCTGCAGCATCCAATCCCGCTGAACAGCCGGGAAGCCCACAATCCAGGTCTTCCTGATCCCAAATCCCTGGGCCTGTTCCCCAACACATGCTGCCAAGCTGAGGTCATTTGCAATTGCTCTCTTAGGAGCTCTGGGGAAGGAGGAAGGAGCTACATAGGATGGGATGGGACGCCCAGAGGCCGAGAAAATTAAGGCCATTCCACTTTAAGTAGCACACGTCCAGTCATCCCAGGCCCCTGGGAAGAAGAGCTGAAATTTACATTACTTCAGTCACAGCAAAAAACCAAAAATTTACAGCTTAATGTCCTAGAGAGCCCCACATTAGCATAAGAACTGAGCCCAGGCCAAGGGCAGGAAGCCCTTATTAGAATGAGAAAAGAGCTCAATGCCCTTGAAGGCCCCATTGCAAAATGTAAACAGAACTTGAGGAATTGCTCAAGCCCTTCTGGAGGTCCCCCAGACCAGCCCTTAAAACTAAGCTAAAACCAACCTCGGGGTCCAAGTCTCTGCTCCACTGTGTCGGGAATACTTGGACACAAGCTCGAGCTTGTAAATAAACCCTCCTGTGTTTGCATCAGTGTCGGCTTCTGGGTGGTTTCTTGGATTCACAATCTTGGGCACAACAGTCTGAGATAAAAAACAAAACCAAAAGAAGCTCGGACGCAGGCAGAGTGAAGGCAGGGTTCTGAGAGAAGCGGCGGAGACCCGGGGGCTTGGGGGCTCTTCTGTGGAAGCCCCTGCTGACTGGGGGGCGGGATGCTCAGCACCAGAGCCAGAGGACCAACCCGCATCACGCCCTCCAGCGCTGAGTATCAGATAGCAGCACAGCGCCGCCCGCTGGAGGCCAGAGGCGCTGACGCCCACGCCGCCTCTGACTCCACAGGTGCATCTCCCAGGCACATGCGCAGCTGACAATCAGCCCCATGGCCCAACCCCAGACCCCGCACAGACCACTCGCTGACACCAAGTCGCCGGACCACGGAGGCTGCAGAGCTTCAGCTCTGCCTGGAAAGTAGGGTCTAGCTTCCTTTGTACTTTGGGCTTTATTTTCATTTATTTACTTTGATTCTTTTTTATTAATTGCTTTCTTTTAATTTTTTATCTCATTATTTTTTCCAGAAAAGAAGGAAGAAAAAGAAAAACCAAGAAAACAATAACAACTGCCCTCCCAAAAAAACCCCACCAGATTATTTCACCTGCTTGTTAAAAGACTCTAAATCCCAAAATAGGAAACACAATTAAAGTACCATGAAAGTAAAAATAAGAAATATATAAGGTACATACATAAAAAAAAACCAACTCCCTAACCCTATCTCTTACCCTTTTCCAAAACCGTACCCTGACCCTGACTCTGACCTAACCCCAACCATAACCCCTAACCAAACACTAACCCTAACACTACCCCAAACCCCTATCCTAATCCGAACCCTTGCCCTAACCCTAAACCTAGCCCTAACTTTAACCCTAACCCTAACCCCAACCCTAACTCACACCCTAACCCCTAACCCTAACTGCAAACCTAAGCCCAACCCTAACTCTAAGCATAACCCTAACCCTAACTCCTAACCTCCTGCCCTAATCCCTAAAGCCTAAACCCTAACCCTAACTCTAAACCTTGTCCCTAACCCTAACCCCTATGCCTAATCGCTAACCCCCATCCTAACTCCTAACCACTGACCCTTACAATTATCCCTCACCCTAACCTCTAATCCGTAACCATAGGCATAAACACTAACCCCTAACATCTAATGAAACCTAACCACCAACTGTCTCCCCTCCCCTGACCCTACCATTCATTCTACCCATTCACTTACCCTGTGGTTCTGAGGAGCCCCTTCTGATGTGGACGTGGCCCCCAACGGCGCCTCCAGAGTCCTCTAGGGGGTCCTGAGGAAGCCGGGCTCCTGTGAGTGCAGACGCGGCCTCACGTGTTCCTGAGTCATAGTCAGCGGGGTCCTGAGGACGCTGGGTCTCCTGTCACTGTGGACTAGGTCTCACATCCTCTGGAAGCCTCACAGCAGGTCCTCAGGAGGCCGGAGGCTCCTGTCAGCCAGGACATGGCCCCACGGCCCCCCGGAACCACACCATGGGTCCTGAGGAGGCTGTAGGCTCCTTTCAGCATAGACGCAGCCCCATATGTCCCAAAGCCAAAGTGCAGGTCCTGAGGAGGACGGGGGTCCTGTCAGTGTTGACGTGGCCCCACATTTTCCTCAAGCCTCACCATAAGACCTGAGGAGGCTGGGGGCTCCTGTCGGCATGGACGTGGCCCCAAATCTTCCCAAACCTTCACAGTGGGTCCTGAGGAGGTCGGAGACTCCTGTCAGTGTGGATGCAGCACCCACATCTTTCTTAGGCCTCACCGCAGGCCCTGACAAGGCTGGGGGTCTTCTGTCTGCATGGACGCATCCCCATTTTCCTGAAGTCTACACCGGGGGTCCTGAGGAAGTCAGCATCTGGTTGTGTGGATGTGGCCCCACGTCCTCCCAAAACGTCACCCTGTGTTCTGAGGAAGCCGGGGGTCCTGTCACCGTGGATGCGGCCCCCAGGTTCCAGAAGCCTCAACTTTTATCTGAGGGGCCTGGGAGCTCCTGCCAGAGTGGACGTGGCACCACATCTTCCTGAAGCCTCCCCGCGGTTCCTGAGGTGGCCCAGGGGCTCCTGTCTGCGTGGATGTTGGCCCACATCTTCCTGAAGCCTCACCGCGGGTCCTAAGGAGACCACGGTTCCTGTCAGCGTGATTTCCGCCCAATATCCCCCTGAAGACTCCCCGCGGGTCCTGAGGAGGCTGCAGCTCATCAGCGTGGACGCGTCCCCACATCGTCCTCAGGCCTCCCCAGCACAGGCGGGCTCCTGTTTGTGCAGGCGGATGAGACCTACTGCGCATGCGGGCTCCCTGTGCGGGACCTGGGCTCAGGCGCCCCCTGTGGGACGCTCAGGCGCTGCAGGAGGCCTTGCAGGAGGCGGCCTGCCTGCGCCGAGGCCGCACCTGCCTCCTTCCAGGCTCCAGCTGAGGCCTGTTAGCTTCGGAAACGTCTCACTGAAACGGAGCCCAACACCCGGCTTCCCCAGAAATACTTAAGGCCCCTGAGAAGAAGAGCTGAAATTTACATTACCTTTTAACTAGCAGGCCAAAATAATCTGCTGTTTCTTTGGGGGGGGGAGGGCAGTTGTTATTGGATTTCTTGGTTTTTCTTTTTCTTCCTTCTTTCTTTTCTGGAAAAAATAATGAGATGGAGAAATTCACCTCCATAAAATAACATGAGGTAGTACTCAGAGCCAGGAAGTGCATCAATACGCATATAGGATGTCTAACTAGAGTTAAAAACAATGATTATAAAGATAGCAGCTGGGCTGGAAAAAGAGCACAGAAGAAAACTAGAGAATCCCTTACCGTAGAAATAAAAGAACTAAAATCTAGTCAGGCCAACGTTAAAAATGCTATAACTGAGATGCAGTCCCAAGAAAGGTTATGGACCACAGAGGGAGACTGAGGGAACTCAGCCACTTATTAAAACAATAACATTCATATCATCGGAGACTCAGAAGAAAAGGGCGCAGAAGTTTTATTTGAACGAATTATGTAAACTTCTATAACCTGAGGAAGGACACAGACACTGAAATCGAGAGACAGAGAACTCCCAATAAATTCAACAGAAGCTGACCATCACCCAGGCACATCCGAGTCAAAGTCACAAAATACACAGACGAGAAAAGAATCCTGAAAGCAGTGGAGGTGGGGCTTTGGGGGGGGGTAGTCCTTACCTACAAGGGAGGATGAATCAGTTTGCAGCAGATCTGTTCACAAACTTGGCAAGCCAGAAGGAAGTTGGAAGGAAATATTCAATATGCTGAATGGGAAAAGTATGCAGCCAAGAATCTTTCTTCTGGTTTTTTAAGAATAATCATCAAAACTTATTTAATCTCACAAGGAAGAAATTAAAAATTTCTGAACAAAAAATGCCATTTTCCTCAATCGTAATAGCAAAAATTTATTGTTTTTAATTTTTTTTAAATTGGAGTTCAATTTGTAAGAATTCTTTCTTCAGCAAGGCTGTCATTCAGCATAGAAGGAGAGATAAAGACTTTCCCAGACAGGCAAAAAATAAAGGAGTTCATGACCACTAAACCAGTCCAGTAAGGAATTTTAAGAGGGACTCTTCTAGTGGGGGAAAAAAAGAGACCAAAAGCAACAAAGACTAGAAAGGACCAGAGAACGTCACCAAAAACACCAACTCTACTGGTAACACAAAGGCACTAAGTTTATATCTTTCAGTAATCACTCTGAATGCTGATAGACTAAATGCTCCAATCAAAAGATATAGGGTATCACAGTGGCTTGAAAAACATGATCCGGGATGCCTGGGTGGCTCAGGGGTTGAGCATCTGCTTTGGCTCGGGTCATGATCCCGGGGTCCCGGGGGATCAAGTCCCACATCAGGCTCCCTGAATGGAGCCTCATTTTCCCTCTGCCTATACCTCTGCCTCTCTGTGTCTCTCATGAATACATAAATAAAATCTTTACAAAAGAAAAAAGATAAAAAGATGAGAAAGGACCCAAATAAAATCACAAATGAGAAAAGAGAAATAACAACCAATACTAGAAAAAAAAAGAACTAACACTAGAGAAATACACATGATTATAAGAGAACATTATGAAAAATTATATGCCAGCAACCTACAACCTGGAAGAAATAGATCAATTCCTTCCTAGAAATATATAACATAGCAAAAATGGAAAAGGAAGAAATAAGAAACTTGAACAGACAGATAACCAGCAAAGAAATTGAATTAGCAATCAAAAATCTCCCAACAGGAGATGCTTAGATCAATAGAACAGAATGGAAAGCCGAAACAAGATACAAACCTATAACTCTATGATCGCTTAATCTTCAACAAAGCAGGAAAGAATATCCAATGGCAAAAAGACAGTCTCTTCAACAAACCCTAATCCTGACCCCAGGATAATAACAAATTGTGTTGGGAAAACCGGGCAGCCACATGCAGAAGAATGAAACTGGACCACTTTCTTACACCATGTATATAAAAAATAAATTCAAAATAGATTAAAGACCTAAATGTGAGACCTTTTCTCACAGAGAAAAGGAAAGCCCCTGCTGACTGGGGGGCGGGATGCTCAGCCCCAGAGCCAGAGGACCAACCCGCATCACGCCCTCCAGCGCTGAGTATCAGATAGCAGCACAGCGCCGCCCGCTGGAGGCCAGAGGCGCTGACGCCCACGCCGCCTCTGACTCCACAGGTGCATCTCCCAGGCACATGCGCATCTGACAATCAGCCCCATGGCCCATCCCCAGACCCCGCACAGACCACTCGCTGACAATGTGAGACCTTTTCTCACATTTAGAAAAGAAGAAAAAGAAGAAAAGATAAGCAGCAATGTCTTTGACATTGGCCATTGGATCTTCTTTCTAGATATGCCTCTGAGGCGAGGGAAACAAAAGCAAAAATACTATTGGGACTTCATCAAATTGAAAAGCATCCGCAAAGTGAAGGAAACAACCACAGCTAAAAGGCAACATACAAAATGAGAGGAGATATTTGTAAACAACACATCCAATAAAGAGTTAGTATCCAAAATATATAAAGCAAATATAAATCTCAGCAACCTAAAGACAAATTATCCAACTGCAGATGGGCAGAAGACATGAATGGACTTTGTCTTTGACAGGGCATCCAGATGGCCGCCAGACACACGGAAAGACACTCAGCGTCACCCATCATCAGGGAAATGCAAACCAAAACCACAATGAGATGTCACCTGACAGCCGTCAGAATGGCTAAAATTAACAACACAAGAAACAACAGGTGTTGGTGAGGCTATGGAGAAGGGGGAGCCCCCTTACACTCCTGGTGGGCATGTGAACAGGTGCAGCCACTGTGGAAAACAGTGTGGAGGGTCCTCAAGAAGTTAAAAATAGAGCTACCCTACGATTCCAAAATTGCACAGCTAGGTATTTACCCCGAGGATACAAAAGTAGTTTAGTAGATTCGAAGAGGGACACGCAGCCCACTGTTTGTAGCAGCGTTATCAACAACAGCCAAACTGTGCATACAGCCCAGATGTCCATCGACAGATGAATGGGCAGAGACGATGTGGTAAATATACACACTACGACATCACTCGGTCATCAGAAGGGATGAAATGAAGCCATTTACAATGACGTGGGAGAAGTGGAAAGGACTTATGCTAAATGAACTCATTCAGTCAGAGAAAGACAGTTACCAAATACCATACAATTGCATTCACATGGGAATTTTAAGAAACCAAACAAAGGGGCGGAGGGGGTGGATGAGAGAAGCAAACCAAGAAACACACTCTTAACCACAGAGAATAAACTAATAAATACCAGAGGAAGGTGAGGGGGATGGGGAATCAGGGGATGGGGATAGTGGAGGGCACCTGTGACCAGTACCAGGCGTTGTATCCAAGGGTTGAATCACTATGTGGTAGACCTGAAACTATATCATACTGTGTTTACAAACAGGATTACAAGTAAAACTCTAAAATAATAATTGGTAGTATTGATGAAATATGTGCGCACAAGAGATAAAATCGAAAGGCAACTGAAAATCCACATAAAGAGTATTTAGAGCCACAAGTCCCCTCCTTAGCTCAGCTCAGGAGAAGCCTGCCATGTCTTTTCTGACCCCAGCAGAAGCCTGGATTTTGATGCTCTGGGGAGGCCACTGACTTGGTGGAGTCAGGCTATCTTTGAACCCAAAACCTCAATAGAGTGCATAAAACTAAACTGCCCAAGATACTACGAGTCCCAGTGCAGGCACATGCCAAGACCCAAACTCTAACCATACACAGACATAACCCTAACCCTACGCTTAAGCCTAATGTTAACCTAACCCTTGAACAAGACCTATCACTAATCAAAAACCAATCACAAACCCCAAGACTGAAACACATTCACTGAATCTTCCTGCCAACCCTCACCCTAACTCCTAACCCTAACCTTAACTTAATGTACTCAAATGCTATTCCTAATCAGATTCCTAATCTTTACCCTAACCCTAACCATCTAATACTAATGCTATCTCATACCCCAAACTGTACCCTAACCCGTACCCTAAAACTAACTCCTAAGCCACTCCCTAACCCTATCTCTTACCCTTTTCCAAAACCGTACCCTGACCCTGACCCTGACCTAAACCCAACCATAACCCCTAACTAAACACTAACCCTAACACTACCCCAAACCCCTATCCTAATCCGAACCCTTGCCCTAACCCTAAACCTAGCCCTAACTTTAACCCTAACCCCTAACCCTAACCCCAACCCTAACTCACACCCTAACCCCTAACCCTAACTGCAAACCTAAGCCCAACCCTAACTCTAACCATAACCCTAACCCCAACTCCTAACCTCCTGCCCTAATCCCTAAAGCCTAAACCCTAATCCTAACTCTAAACCCTGTCCCTAACCCTAAACCCTATGCCTAATCCCTAACCCCCATCCTAACTCCTAACCACTGACCCTTACAATTATCCCTCACCCTAACCTCTAATCCGTAACCATAGGCATAAACACTAACCCCTAACATCTAATGAAACCTAACCACCAACTGTCTCCCCTCCCCTGACCCTACCATTCATTCTACCCATTCACTTACCCTGTGGTTCTGAGGAGTCCCTTCTGATGTGGACGTGGCCCCCAACGGCGCCTCCAGAGTCCTCTAGGGGGTCCTGAGGAAGCCGGGCTCCTGTGAGTGCAGACGCGGCCCCAAGTGTTCCTGAGTCATAGTCAGTGGGGTCCTGAGGACACCGGGTCTCCTGTCACTGTGGACTAGGTCTCACATCCTCTGGAAGCCTCACAGCAGGTACTCAGGAGGCCGGAGGCTCCTGTCAGCCTGGACATGGCCCCATGTCCCCCCGGAAACTCACCGTGGGTCCTGAGGAGGCTGTAGACTCCTATCAGCATAGACGCAGCCCCATATGTCCCAAAGCCAAAGTGCAGGTCCTGAGGAGGACGGGGGTCCTGTCAGTGTTGACGTGGCCCCACATTTTCCTCAAGCCTCACCATAAGACCTGAGGAGGCTGGGGGCTCCTGTCAGCATGGACGTGGCCCCAAATCTTCCCAAACCTTCACGGTGGGTCCTGAGGAGGTCGGAGACTCCTGTCAGTGTGGATGCGGCACCCACATCTTTCTTAGGCCTCACCTCAGGCCCTGACAAGGCTGGGGGTCTTCTGTCCGCATGGACGCATTCCCATTTTCCCGAAGTCTACACCGGGGGTCCTGAGGAAGTCAACGTCTGGTTGTGTGGATGTGGCCCCACGTCCTCCCAAAACGTCACCCTGTGTTCTGAGGAAGCCGGGGGTCCTGTCACCGTGGATGTGGCCCCAGGTTCCAGAAGCCTCAACTTTTATCTGAGGGGCCTGGGAGCTCCTGCCAGAGTGGACGCGGCACCACATCTTCCTGAAGCCTCCCCGCGGTTCCTGAGGTGGCCCAGGGGCTCCTGTCTGCGTGGATGTTGGCCCACATCTTCCTGAAGCCTCACCGCGGGTCCTGAGGAGACCGGGGCTCCTGACAGCGTGAACGTGGCCCAATGTCCTCCTGAAGCCTCACTGCGGGTCCTGAGGAGGCTGCGGCTCATCAGCGTGGACGCGACCCCACCTCCTCCTCAGGCCTCCCCAGCACAGGCTGGCTCCTGTTAGTGCAAGCGGACGAGGCTTACTGCGCATGCGCGATCCTTGGGCAGGGTCTGGGGTAGGGCGCCCCCTGCGGGACGCTTAGGCACTGCAAGAGGCCGTGCAGGAGGCGGTGTCCCTGCGCCCGGGGCCACACCTGCCTCCTTCCAGGCTCCAGCTGAGGCCTGTGAGCTTCGGAAACGTCTCACTGAAACGGAGCCCAACACCCGGCTTTCTCAGAAATACTTAAGGACGATGAATTGGAGCCCACAGGACGCAAAATGAAATGTGGACCAGACTTTTACCACGTCCTACAAAACCCACTCAACCCTCTTCCACTGTGGGCGGGACCGCGGGCTGGTGCAGCCACCCTGGAAACAGTGTGGAGGCTCCTCAGGAAGTTACAAATAGAGCCGCCCTGCGACCAGCAGGTGCTCGGCCTGGAGCTCACTCCGAAGATACAGATGCAGTGAGACTCCGGGACAACTGCACCCCAATATCCACAGCAGGCGGGTCCACAGTAGCCACACCTTGAGAGGAGCCTCGGTGCCTTCAGACAGATGATGGATAAAGAGGATGGGAGATAGATGATGGTAATAGATGATAGATAGATGATAGGAATGTTACTCAGCTATCAAAGAGAAGGAAATCTTGCCATTTGCAATGATGTGGATAGAACTAGAGGGATCATGTTAAGTGAAATCAGTCAGTCAGGAAAGAAAATGACCGTATGGTGTCATTCATAGGTGAAATTAAAGAAGCAAAGCAGATGGACATCTGTGAAGGGAAGGAAAAACAAATAAGATGAAAACAGAGATGGAGGAAAAAGAGACTCAATCACAGGAAACAAACTGAGGGTCGCTGGAGGGGAGGGAAGTGGAGGGACAGGGTAACTGGTAGACGGGCATGAAGGAGGGCACGTGATGTCATGAGCACTGGTGTTATCTCCAACTGGTGAATCCCTGAAGTCTATCTCTGAAAGTATAATACACTATACTGTTAATTAATTGGGTTTAAATTAAATTAAGTTTAAAAAATCAGTTGACTGTATCAGAGTGCATTTTCTTCCAGGCTCTCTATTCTGCTCCTTCAGCAATGCCAGAACCACACCCCTGTGGGTTTGGTTTGTTTAAGTAGGCTCCATGCCTCGTCCACAGCCCAGCACAGGCCTAGTACTTATGACCCCAAGATCAAGACCAGGGGTGAGGTCAAGAGTCAGATGCTTAACCAACGGAGCCAGCCAGGGGCCCGAGAACCACACTGCTTTATCCTGTGTCTCTGTGACATCGTTTGAAATAAGAAAGTGCTGCGTCCAGCTCTGTCCTGCTTCTCCAACACTGATTTGCTGTCCAGGGTCATTTGTGGGGGCGGACAAATGTTAGGAGTGCTTTTTCTATTTCTAAAATCGGCCACCATGATTTTGATAGGAATGACATTGGAACTGCGGGTGGCTTCTGGAACTGTGGACATTTTAACAAGATGAAGGCTCCGACCCCACGAGCCCAGGATGTCCTCCCAAAGTCTTGTAATTTTAGTGTACAAGTCTTGCAGTCCCTTGGTTCAGTCTAATTATTTTGTTTTTTGGATGCTCCTGATAAGGGAGTCATGTCCTGAATTTCCTTCCTGAGTGCTCATTGTCGGGACACAGCAAGGCTACTGATCTCTGTTCATTTTGTGTCCCACAACTTTAAGGAATTCACTCATTAGTTCTAACAGTTTTTGGTGGAGTCTGTCGGGTTTCCTGTTTCTAATACCACGTCTTCAGCAAATAGGGACAGTGTGATGTCCCCCTTCCAGGTGTGGAACCTTTTCTGTTTCCTGTCTGTTGACTACGATAGGACTTCCAGTGCTGAGAGGGGACTTCCTTGGCTTGTTCCTGCTCTTAGGGGAGACGATTTCAAGTTTTCACCCTTGAGGATGATGTCAGCTACGGGCCTTCCTACACGGCCTTTATTCTGTTGATATACGTTTCCTCAAAACCCACTATGCCGAAAAAAAATAAAAAAATAAAAAACCCACTATCCTTTTTTTTAAAATAATAAATTTATTTTTTATTGGTGTTCACTTTGCCAACATACAGAATAACACCCAGTGCTCATCCCATCAAGTGCCCCTCTCAGTGCCCGTCACCCATTCACCCCCCACCCCCCGCCGTCCTCCCCTTCCACCACCCCTAGTTCATTTCCCAGAGTTAGGAGTCTTTATGTTCTGTTTCCCTTTCTGATATTTCCCACACATTTCTTCTCCCTTCCCTTATATTCCCTTTTACTACCCACTATGCTTTTTATGTTGTATTTTGTCAAATGCTTTTTCTGCAACTCTTGAGAGGATCGTATGCCTTTGTCCTTTCTCTTGTTTCTGTTTTTAAGATTTTATTTATTTACCCATGAGAGTCATTTTGTTCCAGGTGAGGCCAGAAGGAGACCACAGGAACCAAGTCCAGGAAAGCCCCATATGGGAATCAGAGCCACCAGATCCAGGTGAGACCCAGGTGGGGACCACAGTCACAAGGTCCAGGTGAGGCCCAGGTGGCAACAAGATTCACCAAGTCCAGGTGAGACCCAGGTGGGGACCACAGTCACAAGGTCCAGGTGAGGAACAGGTAAGGACCAGATTCACCAGGTCCAAGTGAAGCCCGGGGGGGGACCAGAGTCAAAAGGTAAGGGTGAGGTCCAGAGGGGGACCAGAGTAACCAGTTTAGTTTGAGGCCCAGAGTGGGACCAGAGGTCCCCGGTCAAAGTGAGGCCCAGGTGTGGAATAGAGTATCCAGGTCCCAATGATGCCTACGTGAGGACCAGAGTCACTAGGGCCATGCAAGGCCCAATGGGGATCAGAATCACCAGGTCCTGGTGAGGCATAGAAGGAGACCACAGTCACCAGTATCAGGTGAGCCCCATGTGGGAATCAGAGCCACTATATCCAGCTGAGTCCCAGGTCCATGTGAGGCCCACGTGAGGACCAGAATCATCAGGTCGAATTGAGGCATAGCTGGGGACAAGAGTCACCAGGTCTAGGTGACGCCTAGGTGGGGACGAGATTCACCAGGTCTGAGTTAGGTCAAAGTGGGGACGAGAGTCACCAGGTCCAGGTGAGGCCAAACTGAGGACCAGAGTCACCAGATCCAGGTGAGGTCCATGTTGGAAAGAGAGTCACCAGGTCCAGGAGAGGTCCAGGTGGGGACCAGAGTCACCAGGTCCAGATGAGGCCCAGGTGAGGACCAGACTCACCAGGCACACGTGAGGCCCAGGTGGGGACCAGAATCACCAGGTATAGGGGAGGCCCTTGAAAGAACCAGAGTCAACAGTTCGAGGTGAGGCGCAGGTGGCAACCAGAGTCAGAAGGTCCAAATCAGGCCAAAGTGGGGTTCACAGTCACCAGGTCAGGGTGAGACCCAGAGGGGGACCAGAGTCACCTGGTCCAGGTGAGGCTCAGTTGTGGAACACAGTAACCGGGTCCCAATTATGCCCAGTTGAGGACCAGAGTTAACAGGGCCAGGTGAGGCCCAGATGGGGATCAGAGTCACCAGGTCCAAGTGAGGCCCAGGTGGGGACCACAGTCACCAGATCCAGGGTAGTCTCAGGTGCAGACCAGAATCACCAGGTCCAGGTGGGGCCCAGGTAAGGACCAGAGTTACCAGGTCGAGGTGAGTCCCAGGTGGGGAACACAATAACCATGTTCCAATGATGCCCACCTCAGAACCAGAGTCACCAGGTCCACTTGAGGACCAAGTGGGGACCAGATTCACCAGGTCCAGGGGAGGCCCAGGTGGACACCAGAGTTACCAGTTAAAGGTGAGTCTAGAAGGACAGCACGGTCACCAGGTCTAGGTGTGGTCCATGTGAGAACCAGATCACCAGGTACAGGTGAGGCCCAGGTGGGAACCAGAATCAGCAGGTCCAGGTAAGGCCAAGGTGGGGACCACAGTCACCAGGTCCAGGTGAGGTGCACGTGAGGACCAGAGTCACCAGGTCCAGGTGATACCCAGGAGGGGACCAGATTCACCAGGTCCAGGTAAGGCCCAGGTGGAACTCAGTCACCTGGTCTGGGTGAGACACAGGTGGGGACAAAAGTCATAAGACCAGTTGAGGCCCAGGTGGGAACATAGTTAACAGGTCCAGGTGAGGCCAAACAAAGTACCAGAGGCACAAGACCAGCTGAGGCCCAGTTGGGGACTGGAGTGACCAAGTATAGGTTAGGTTAGAAGGACACCACAGTCATAAAATCACAGCTAGTTGAAAACTGGCTTCTAGGGATGCTTCCTTGTGAGAGCTGAGCTCAGGGCAGGACCCGCCCACATCCTGACTACCTGTAGACATACCTCCTATCATCCTTAAGTGAGGTGCTGGAAGAGGTTGTGTGAAAAGCATGTGGAAGTGTCTGGCCTGTACTCACGTGAATCTGAATTCAATACAGGGATTTCCAACAGCCTTGTTCAATGAGAGTCGTGCTAGGTTCTATCTCCCCTGTAGGAGTGGCAAGCAAACATGTACCTGCAAGGCATTCACATTTCTGAGAGTTGAGCTTATGGCCTGTCCCTCCCACATCCTGACTGCCTGTACGGTTCGCTTCCACAGTATTTCGTTCTACGCAGAACAGGAGCAGAGAGAGAACCAAGTGACTTGCTTGTCACTTTCGCACCTCCCGGACAGCTTCATCCACAGCCTGCATACACCTTACACTGCTGCTACATTTTCACGGCCGTAAGAACGCAGCTAGTGGAAAGCTGCAATCGAGGCATGCTTCCTTTGAGATATGAGTTCAAGGCAGGACCCCACCGCATCATGCCTGCCTGTGGACGTAGCTGCCAACATCCTCATGTTAGGAGCAGGGAGAGGTTGTGAGAAATGCATGTGGAAGCACAGGGCTGTACTCACGTGTATGTGAGTTGAATACAGCGATTGCCAACGTCCTTGTTCAATTAGAGTGTAGCGAGTTTCAATCTCCCCTGTAGGAGTGGGAAGAAAACAACTGCCTCCCAGGCATACACACTTCTGAGAGTTGAGCTTATAGCCTGTCCCTCCCACATCCTGAGTGCCTGAACAGTTCGATTCCACAGTATTTCGTTCTACGCGGGAAAGGAGCAGAGAGAGAACAAAGTGACTGGCTTGTCGAATTCGCGCCTAGCAGACACCTGCCTCAAGGCATGCAACTCCTTTGGATTGAGCTCATGAATTCTACCTCCCACATGCTGAACGCCTGTACACTTCGAAGCCAAAGGATAGTTTGGATAACGGATGCAAGTTTTGTTCGAGACAAGTGTCTCTTACCTCAATCCAGTGACTTCTGACGACTTCCTCCCTCAGATGGGTGGTACATACTAACTTCCAACCCTGAGTACCTAGTTGCTGTGAGTGGAGTTGCTAACATCCTCACTAGACATGTTTGTCAGAAGCTCATGGGACGCAAGGGGCAAGCTGCAGGCCTCAATGGTGCTGTCACTCGGTGCAGTAGAGCGGTATAAACGCAACGTCCTGACTTCCAGTGCTGCTGCGTTCTCACGGCCATAAGAACGCAGCTAGGGGAAAGCTGCATTCGGGGCATGCTACCTTTGGAGAGTTGAGCTCAACAAAGGACCCTCCCAGCCTCGGGTCCCCCTGTGGGTGGAGCTGCTAACATCCTCATGTCAGGTGCAGGGAGAGGTTGTGAGAAATGCGTGTGGAAGCGTCAGGCCTGTCCACACGGCAATGTGAGTTGAATACAGCGATTGCCAACGTCCTTGTTCAATTAGAGTGTAGCTAGGTTCTAACTCCCCTGTATGAGTGTATGTACACCTCGCTCCTAACAGGCCTAGTCTCGATGCATGACTGAAGTATTGTGAGAGGTAAGTGGAAAGTCCCGGCCCACAAGACTAGTGCCTCCAAGCTCAATCCAGCGATTTCCTAGTATTTCCTATGTTAGCCAGGTGCTACATCCTAAGTGCCATACGAGAGAAGCTAGCTGGACGCCTTGTCCAAAGGCAACTTACTTCGGAGAGTTGAGCTCACCCTCAGTCCCTCACAGTTGCACACTGCCTGCAGAAAGAGTTTCGAACATCTGCACCAGAGCCGTTTGTCAGAGGCTTGTGAGACGCAAGTGGAAAAAGCAGACCTGGAGGGTGTCTCCAGCTGCAGTGGAGTGGTATTCTGGGTACCTCCTGGCTTAGAAGCTGCTACTTCTCAGTGCCCTAAGAACGCAGCTAGTTGAAAGCTGGCTTGTAGGCATGCTTCCTTGTGCGAGCTGAGGTCAGGGCAGGACCCTCCCACATCCTGACTGCCCGTAGACTTAGGTCCCAGCATCCTTATGTTAGGTGCCGGAAGAGGTTGTGTGAAAAGCATATGGAAGTGACAGGACTCTCCTCAAGTGTATCTGAGTCTCAATACAGACATTGCAAACGTCCTTGTTCAATGCGAGTGTAGCTCGGTCCCAGCTCCCATCAATAAGTGTCTAGCAGCCATCTGCCTGCAAAGCATACGCACATCCAAGAGTTGAGCTTATGGCCTATCGCTCCCACATCCTGACAGCCTGTACGGTTCGCTTGCACTGCATTTCGTTCTACGCGGGACAGCAGCCGAGAGAGAACCAAGTGACTGGCTTGTCAATATCGCGCCTAGCGGACAGCTGCCTCCACGGCATGCACACTCCTTTGGGTTGAGCTTATGGCTTCCACCTCCCACATGCTGATCGCCTGTACCCTTTGCAGCCAAGGGATTTCGTTGGACACGGGATTCAAGCTTTGTGAGAGGCAAGTGTCTCTGAGCTCAATCCAGTGATTTATGACAACTTCCTACCTCAGATAGGTGGTACATACTAACTTCCAACCCTGAGTACCTAGTTGCAAGCTCTCTCTCAGGGGAACTTCCTTCTGTGAGATGAGCTGACTAGCGGTCCTTCCCAGTTCCACACTGCCAGCACATGGAGTTACGAACATCCTCACTAGACATGTTTGTCAGAAGCTCATGGGACGCAAGGGGCAAGCTGCAGGCCTCAATGGTGCTGTCACTCGGTACAGTGGAGCGGTATTCACGCAACGTCCTGACTTCCAGTGCTGCTAGGTTCTCACGGCCATAAAAACGCAGCTGGTGGAAAGCTGCATTCAGGGCTTGCTTCCTTTTGAGAGTTGAGCTGAACGAAGGACCCTCCCGCCTCGGGTCCCGCTGTGGGTGCAGCTGCTAACATCCTCATGTCAGGTGCAGGGAGAGGCTGTGAGAAATGCGTGTGGAAGTGTCAGGACTGTCGTCACGGCAATGAGACTTGAATACAGCGATTACCAACGTCCTTGTTCAATTAGAGTGTAGCTAGGTTCTCACTCCCCTGTATGAGTGGGGAGGAGACATCTGCCTCCCAGGCATACACGCTCCTGAGAGTTGAGCTTATGGCCTGTCCCTCCCACATCCTGCCTGTATGTACACCTCGCTCCTAACAGGCCTAGCCTCGATGCGTGACTGAAGTGTTGTGAGAGGTAAGTGGAAAGTCCCGGCCCACAAGACTAGTGCCTCCAAGCTCAATCCAGCGATTACCTAGTAATTCCTATATTAGCCAGGTGCTACATCCTAAGTTCCATACGAGAGAAGCTAGCTGGACGCCTAGTCCCAAGGCAACTTACTTCTGAGAGTTGAGCTCACACTAAGTCCCTCACAGTTGCACACTGCCTGCAGAAAGAGTTTCCAACATCTGCACCAGAGCCGTTTGTAAGAGGCTTGTGAGACGCAAGTGGAAAAACCAGACCTGGAGGGTGTCTCCAGCTGCAGAGGATTGGTATTCTGCGTACCTCCTGGCTAGAAGGCTGTTACGTTCTCAGTGCCCTAGGAACACAGCTAGTTGAAAGCTGGCTTGTAGTCATGCTTCCTTTTGCGAGCTGAGGTCAGGGCAAGACCCTCCCACATCCTGACTGCCCGTAGACGTAGTTCCCAGCATCCTTATGTTAGGTGCCGGAAGAGGTTGTGTGAAAAGCATATGGAAGTGACAGGACTCTACTCAAGTGAATCTGAGTCCAATACAGACATTGCAAACGTCCTTGTTCAATGAGAGTGTAGCTCGATCCTAGCACCCATCAATAAGTGTCTTCCAGACATCTGCCTGCAAAGCATACACTTCCGAGAGTTGAGCATATGGACTGTCCCTCCCATATCCTGCCTGCAGGTACACCGCGCTCCTAACAGGCCTAGCCCCGATGCGTGCCTGAAGTGTTGTGAGAGGTAAGTGGAAAGTCCCGGCCCACAGGACTAGTGCATCCAAGCTCAATCTAGCGAGTTTCCTAGTATTTCCTGTGTGAGCCAGGTGCTACATCCTACGTGCCATACGAGAGAAGCTAGCTGAATGCCTTGTCCAAAAGCAACTTACTTCGGAGAGTTGAGCTCACCCTCAGTCCCTCACAGTTGCACACTGCCTGCAGAATGAGTTTCCAACATCTGCACCAGAGCCGTTTGTCAGAGGCTTGTGAGACACAAGTGGAATAAGCAGACCTGGATGGTGTCTCCAGCTGCAGTGGAGTGGTATTCTGAGTACCTCCTGGCTTAGAGTACTGCTACGTTCTCAGTGCCCTAAGAACGCAGCTAGTTGAAAGCTGGCTTCTAGGCATGCTTCCTTGTGCGAGCTGAGGTCAGGGCAGGACCCTCCTGCATCCTGACTGCCTGTAGACATAGTTCCCAGCATCCTTATGTTAGGCGCCGGAAGAGGTTGTGTGAAAAGCATGTGGAAGTGACAGGATTCTCCTCAAGTGTATCTGATCTCAATACAGACATTGCAAACGTCCTTGTTCAATGAGAGTGTAGCTCGGTCCTAGCTCCCACAAAGCGTCTAGCAGACATCTGCCTGCAAAGCATACACACTTCCGAGAGTTGAGCTTATGGACTGTCCCTCCCACATCCTGCCTGCAGGTACACCGCGCTCCTAACAGGCCTAGCCCCGATGCGTGACTGAAGTGTTGTGAGAGGTAAGTGGAAAGTCCCGGCACACAAGACTAGTGCATCCAAGCTCAATCTAGCGATTTCCTAGTATTTCCTGTGTGAGCCAGGTGCTACATCCTAAGTGCCATACGAGAGAAGCTAGCTGAACGCCTTGTCCAAAAGCAACTTACTTCGGAGAGTTGAGCTCACCCTCAGTCCCTCACAGTTGCACACTGCCTGCAGAATGAGTTTCGAACATCTGCACCTCAGCAGTTTGTCAGAGGCTTGTGAGACGCAAGTGGAATAAGCGGACTTGGATGGTGTCTCCAGCTGCAGTGGAGTGGTATTCTGGGTACCTCCTGGCTTAGAGTACTGCTACGTTCTCAGTGCCCTAGGAACGCAGCTAGTTGAAAGCTGGCTTCTAGGCATGCTTCCTTGTGCGAGCTGAGGTCAGGGCAGGACCCTCCCCCATCCTAACTGCCCCTACAGATAGGTCTCAGCATCCCTATGTTAGGCGCCGGAACACGTAGTGTGAAAAGCATGTGGAAGTGACAGGATTCTCCTCAAGTGTATCTGATCTCAATACAGACAATTGCAAACGTCCTTGTTCAATGAGAGTGTAGCTCGGTCCTAGCTTCCATCAATTAGTGTCTGGCAGGCATCTGCCTGCAAAGCGTACACACTTCTGAGAGTTGAGCTTATGGCCTTTCGCTCCCACATCCTGATGCCTGTACGGTTCGCTTGCACAGCATTTCGTTCTACGCGGGACAGGAGCCGAGAGAGAACCAAGTGACTGGCTTGTCAATTTCGCGCCTAGCACACAGCTGCCTCCAAGGCATGCACACTCCTTTGGGTTGAGCTTATGGCTTCAACCTCCCACATGCTGACCGCCTGTACCCTTTGCAGCCAAGGGATTTCGTTGGACACGGGATTCAAGCTTTGGGAGAGGCAAGTGTCTCTTAGCTCAATCCAGTGACTTCTGACGACTTCCTCCCTCAGATGGGTGGTACATACTAACTTCCAACCCTGAGGACCTAGTTGCTAGCTCTCTCTCAGAAGAACTTTCTTCTGTGAGATGAGCTGACTTGCGGTCCTTCCCAGTTCCACACTGCCTGCACATGGAGTTACGAACATCCTCACCAGACATGTTTGTCAGAAGCTCATGGGACGCAAGGGGCAAGCTGCAGGCCTCAATGGTGCTGTCACTCGGTGCAGTAGAGCGGTATAAACGCAACGTCCTGACTTCCAGTGCTGCTGCGTTCTCACGGCCAGTAGAACGCAGCTAGTGGAAAGCTGCATTCGGGGCATGCTACCTTTGGAGAGTTGAGCTCAAAGAAGGACCCTCCCGCCTCGGGTGCCCTTGTGGGTGGAGCTGCCAACATCCTCATGTCAGGTGCAGAGAGAGGTGTTGAGAAATGCGTGTGGAAGCGTCAGGCCTGTCCTCACGCAATCTGAGTTGAATACAGCGATTGCCAACGTCCTTGTTCAATTAGAGTGTAGCTAGGTTCTAACTCCCCTGTATGAGTGGGGAGCAGACATCTGCCTCCTAGGCATACACGCTCCTGAGAGTTGAGCTTATGGCCTGTCCCTCCCACATCCTGCCTGCAGGTACACCTCGCTCCTAACAGGCCTAGGCTCGATGCGTGACTGAAGTGTTGTGAGAGGTAAATGGAAAGTCCGGGCCAACAAGACTAGTGCCTCCTAGCTCAATCTAGCGATTTCCTAGTATTTCCTGTGTGAGCCAGGTGCTACATCCTAAGTGCCATACGAGAGAAGCTAGCTGAACACCTTGTCCAAAAGCAACTTACTTCGGAGAGTTGAGCTCACCCTCAGTCCCTCACAGTTGCACACTGCCCACAGAATGAGTTTCCAACATCTGCACCAGAGCCGTTTGTCAGAGGCTTGTGAGACACAAGTGGAATAAGCAGACCTGGATGGTGTCTCCAGCTGCAGTGGAGTGGTATTCTGAGTACCTCCTGGCTTAGAGTACTGCTACGTTCTCAGTGCCCTAAAAACGCAGCTAGTTGAAAGCTGGCTTCTAGGCATGCTTCCTTGTGCGAGCTGAGGTCAGGGCAGGACCCTCCTGCATCCTGACTGCCTGTAGACATAGTTCCCAGCATCCTTATGTTAGGCGCCGGAAGAGGTTGTGTGAAAAGCATGTGGAAGTGACAGGATTCTCCTCAAGTGTATCTGATCTCAATACAGACATTGCAAACGTCCTTGTTCAATGAGAGTGTAGCTCGGTCCTAGCTCCCACAAAGCGTCTAGCAGACATCTGCCTGCAAAGCATACACACTTCCGAGAGTTGAGCTTATGGACTGTCCCTCCCACATCCTGCCTGCAGGTACACCGCGCTCCTAACAGGCCTAGCCCCGATGCGTGACTGAAGTGTTGTGAGAGGTAAGTGGAAAGTCCCGGCACACAAGACTAGTGCATCCAAGCTCAATCTAGCGATTTCCTAGTATTTCCTGTGTGAGCCAGGTGCTACATCCTAAGTGCCATACGAGAGAAGCTAGCTGAACGCCTTGTCCAAAAGCAACTTACTTCGGAGAGTTGAGCTCACCCTCAGTCCCTCACAGTTGCACACTGCCAGCAGAATGAGTTTCCAACATCTGCACCAGAGCCGTTTGTCAGAGGCTTGTGAGACGCAAGTGGAATAAGCAGACTTGGATGGTGTCTCCAGCTGCAGTGGAGTGGTATTCTGGGTACCTCCTGGCTTAGAGTACTGCTACGTTCTCAGTGCCCTAAAACGCAGCTAGTTGAAAGCTGGCTTCTAGGCATGCTTCCTTGTGCGAGCTGAGGTCAGGGCAGGACCCTCCTGCATCCTGACTGCCTGTAGACATAGTTCCCAGCATCCTTATGTTAGGCGCCGGAAGAGGTTGTGTGAAAAGCATGTGGAAGTGACAGGATTCTCCTCAAGTGTATCTGATCTCAATACAGACATTGCAAACGTCCTTGTTCAATGAGAGTGTAGCTCGGTCCTAGCTCCCACAAAGCGTCTAGCAGACATCTGCCTGCAAAGCATACACACTTCCGAGAGTTGAGCTTATGGACTGTCCCTCCCACATCCTGCCTGCAGGTACACCGCGCTCCTAACAGGCCTAGCCCCGATGCGTGACTGAAGTGTTGTGAGAGGTAAGTGGAAAGTCCCGGCACACAAGACTAGTGCATCCAAGCTCAATCTAGCGATTTCCTAGTATTTCCTGTGTGAGCCAGGTGCTACATCCTAAGTGCCATACGAGAGAAGCTAGCTGAACGCCTTGTCCAAAAGCAACTTGCTTCGGAGAGTTGATCTCACCCTCAGTCCCTCACAGTTGCACACTGCCTGCAGAATGAGTTTCGAACATCTGCACCTCAGCAGTTTGTCAGAGGCTTGTGAGACGCAAGTGGAATAAGCGGACTTGGATGGTGTCTCCAGCTGCAGTGGAGTGGTATTCTGGGTACCTCCTGGCTTAGAGTACTGCTACGTTCTCAGTGCCCTAGGAACGCAGCTAGTTGAAAGCTGGCTTCTAGGCATGCTTCCTTGTGCGAGCTGAGGTCAGGGCAGGACCCTCCCCCATCCTAACTGCCCCTACAGATAGGTCTCAGCATCCCTATGTTAGGCGCCGGAACACGTAGTGTGAAAAGCATGTGGAAGTGACAGGATTCTCCTCAAGTGTATCTGATCTCAATACAGACAATTGCAAACGTCCTTGTTCAATGAGAGTGTAGCTCGGTCCTAGCTTCCATCAATTAGTGTCTGGCAGGCATCTGCCTGCAAAGCGTACACACTTCTGAGAGTTGAGCTTATGGCCTTTCGCTCCCACATCCTGATGCCTGTACGGTTCGCTTGCACAGCATTTCGTTCTACGCGGGACAGGAGCCGAGAGAGAACCAAGTGACTGGCTTGTCAATTTCGCGCCTAGCACACAGCTGCCTCCAAGGCATGCACACTCCTTTGGGTTGAGCTTATGGCTTCAACCTCCCACATGCTGACCGCCTGTACCCTTTGCAGCCAAGGGATTTCGTTGGACACGGGATTCAAGCTTTGGGAGAGGCAAGTGTCTCTTAGCTCAATCCAGTGACTTCTGACGACTTCCTCCCTCAGATGGGTGGTACATACTAACTTCCAACCCTGAGGACCTAGTTGCTAGCTCTCTCTCAGAAGAACTTTCTTCTGTGAGATGAGCTGACTTGCGGTACTTCCCAGTTCCACACTGCCTGCACATGGAGTTACGAACATCCTCACCAGACATGTTTGTCAGAAGCTCATGGGACGCAAGGGGCAAGCTGCAGGCCTCAATGGTGCTGTCACTCGGTGCAGTAGAGCGGTATAAACGCAACGTCCTGACTTCCAGTGCTGCTGCGTTCTCACGGCCAGTAGAACGCAGCTAGTGGAAAGCTGCATTCGGGGCATGCTACCTTTGGAGAGTTGAGCTCAAAGAAGGACCCTCCCGCCTCGGGTGCCCTTGTGGGTGGAGCTGCCAACATCCTCATGTCAGGTGCAGAGAGAGGTGTTGAGAAATGCGTGTGGAAGCGTCAGGCCTGTCCTCACGCAATCTGAGTTGAATACAGCGATTGCCAACGTCCTTGTTCAATTAGAGTGTAGCTAGGTTCTAACTCCCCTGTATGAGTGGGGAGCAGACATCTGCCTCCTAGGCATACACGCTCCTGAGAGTTGAGCTTATGGCCTGTCCCTCCCACATCCTGCCTGCAGGTACACCTCGCTCCTAACAGGCCTAGGCTCGATGCGTGACTGAAGTGTTGTGAGAGGTAAATGGAAAGTCCGGGCCAACAAGACTAGTGCCTCCTAGCTCAATCTAGCGATTTCCTAGTATTTCCTGTGTGAGCCAGGTGCTACATCCTAAGTGCCATACGAGAGAAGCTAGCTGAACACCTTGTCCAAAAGGAACTTACTTCGGAGAGTTGAGCTCACCCTCAGTCCCTCACAGTTGCACACTGCCCACAGAATGAGTTTCCAACATCTGCACCAGAGCCGTTTGTCAGAGGCTTGTGAGACACAAGTGGAATAAGCAGACCTGGATGGTGTCTCCAGCTGCAGTGGAGTGGTATTCTGAGTACCTCCTGGCTTAGAGTACTGCTACGTTCTCAGTGCCCTAAAAACGCAGCTAGTTGAAAGCTGGCTTCTAGGCATGCTTCCTTGTGCGAGCTGAGGTCAGGGCAGGACCCTCCTGCATCCTGACTGCCTGTAGACATAGTTCCCAGCATCCTTATGTTAGGCGCCGGAAGAGGTTGTGTGAAAAGCATGTGGAAGTGACAGGATTCTCCTCAAGTGTATCTGATCTCAATACAGACATTGCAAACGTCCTTGTTCAATGAGAGTGTAGCTCGGTCCTAGCTCCCACAAAGCGTCTAGCAGACATCTGCCTGCAAAGCATACACACTTCCGAGAGTTGAGCTTATGGACTGTCCCTCCCACATCCTGCCTGCAGGTACACCGCGCTCCTAACAGGCCTAGCCCCGATGCGTGACTGAAGTGTTGTGAGAGGTAAGTGGAAAGTCCCGGCACACAAGACTAGTGCATCCAAGCTCAATCTAGCGATTTCCTAGTATTTCCTGTGTGAGCCAGGTGCTACATCCTAAGTGCCATACGAGAGAAGCTAGCTGAACGCCTTGTCCAAAAGGAACTTGCTTCGGAGAGTTGATCTCACCCTCAGTCCCTCACAGTTGCACACTGCCTGCAGAATGAGTTTCGAACATCTGCACCTCAGCAGTTTGTCAGAGGCTTGTGAGACGCAAGTGGAATAAGCGGACTTGGATGGTGTCTCCAGCTGCAGTGGAGTGGTATTCTGGGTACCTCCTGGCTTAGAGTACTGCTACGTTCTCAGTGCCCTAGGAACGCAGCTAGTTGAAAGCTGGCTTCTAGGCATGCTTCCTTGTGCGAGCTGAGGTCAGGGCAGGACCCTCCCCCATCCTAACTGCCCCTACAGATAGGTCTCAGCATCCCTATGTTAGGCGCCGGAACACGTAGTGTGAAAAGCATGTGGAAGTGACAGGATTCTCCTCAAGTGTATCTGATCTCAATACAGACAATTGCAAACGTCCTTGTTCAATGAGAGTGTAGCTCGGTCCTAGCTTCCATCAATTAGTGTCTGGCAGGCATCTGCCTGCAAAGCGTACACACTTCTGAGAGTTGAGCTTATGGCCTTTCGCTCCCACATCCTGATGCCTGTACGGTTCGCTTGCACAGCATTTCGTTCTACGCGGGACAGGAGCCGAGAGAGAACCAAGTGACTGGCTTGTCAATTTCGCGCCTAGCACACAGCTGCCTCCAAGGCATGCACACTCCTTTGGGTTGAGCTTATGGCTTCAACCTCCCACATGCTGACCGCCTGTACCCTTTGCAGCCAAGGGATTTCGTTGGACACGGGATTCAAGCTTTGGGAGAGGCAAGTGTCTCTTAGCTCAATCCAGTGACTTCTGACGACTTCCTCCCTCAGATGGGTGGTACATACTAACTTCCAACCCTGAGGACCTAGTTGCTAGCTCTCTCTCAGAAGAACTTTCTTCTGTGAGATGAGCTGACTTGCGGTCCTTCCCAGTTCCACACTGCCTGCACATGGAGTTACGAACATCCTCACCAGACATGTTTGTCAGAAGCTCATGGGACGCAAGGGGCAAGCTGCAGGCCTCAATGGTGCTGTCACTCGGTGCAGTAGAGCGGTATAAACGCAACGTCCTGACTTCCAGTGCTGCTGCGTTCTCACGGCCAGTAGAACGCAGCTAGTGGAAAGCTGCATTCGGGGCATGCTACCTTTGGAGAGTTGAGCTCAAAGAAGGACCCTCCCGCCTCGGGTGCCCTTGTGGGTGGAGCTGCCAACATCCTCATGTCAGGTGCAGAGAGAGGTGTTGAGAAATGCGTGTGGAAGCGTCAGGCCTGTCCTCACGCAATCTGAGTTGAATACAGCGATTGCCAACGTCCTTGTTCAATTAGAGTGTAGCTAGGTTCTAACTCCCCTGTATGAGTGGGGAGCAGACATCTGCCTCCTAGGCATACACGCTCCTGAGAGTTGAGCTTATGGCCTGTCCCTCCCACATCCTGCCTGCAGGTACACCTCGCTCCTAACAGGCCTAGGCTCGATGCGTGACTGAAGTGTTGTGAGAGGTAAATGGAAAGTCCGGGCCAACAAGACTAGTGCCTCCTAGCTCAATCTAGCGATTTCCTAGTATTTCCTGTGTGAGCCAGGTGCTACATCCTAAGTGCCATACGAGAGAAGCTAGCTGAACACCTTGTCCAAAAGGAACTTACTTCGGAGAGTTGAGCTCACCCTCAGTCCCTCACAGTTGCACACTGCCCACAGAATGAGTTTCCAACATCTGCACCAGAGCCGTTTGTCAGAGGCTTGTGAGACACAAGTGGAATAAGCAGACCTGGATGGTGTCTCCAGCTGCAGTGGAGTGGTATTCTGAGTACCTCCTGGCTTAGAGTACTGCTACGTTCTCAGTGCCCTAAAAACGCAGCTAGTTGAAAGCTGGCTTCTAGGCATGCTTCCTTGTGCGAGCTGAGGTCAGGGCAGGACCCTCCTGCATCCTGACTGCCTGTAGACATAGTTCCCAGCATCCTTATGTTAGGCGCCGGAAGAGGTTGTGTGAAAAGCATGTGGAAGTGACAGGATTCTCCTCAAGTGTATCTGATCTCAATACAGACATTGCAAACGTCCTTGTTCAATGAGAGTGTAGCTCGGTCCTAGCTCCCACAAAGCGTCTAGCAGACATCTGCCTGCAAAGCATACACACTTCCGAGAGTTGAGCTTATGGACTGTCCCTCCCACATCCTGCCTGCAGGTACACCGCGCTCCTAACAGGCCTAGCCCCGATGCGTGACTGAAGTGTTGTGAGAGGTAAGTGGAAAGTCCCGGCACACAAGACTAGTGCATCCAAGCTCAATCTAGCGATTTCCTAGTATTTCCTGTGTGAGCCAGGTGCTACATCCTAAGTGCCATACGAGAGAAGCTAGCTGAACGCCTTGTCCAAAAGCAACTTGCTTCGGAGAGTTGATCTCACCCTCAGTCCCTCACAGTTGCACACTGCCTGCAGAATGAGTTTCGAACATCTGCACCTCAGCAGTTTGTCAGAGGCTTGTGAGACGCAAGTGGAATAAGCGGACTTGGATGGTGTCTCCAGCTGCAGTGGAGTGGTATTCTGGGTACCTCCTGGCTTAGAGTACTGCTACGTTCTCAGTGCCCTAGGAACGCAGCTAGTTGAAAGCTGGCTTCTAGGCATGCTTCCTTGTGCGAGCTGAGGTCAGGGCAGGACCCTCCCCCATCCTAACTGCCCCTACAGATAGGTCTCAGCATCCCTATGTTAGGCGCCGGAACACGTAGTGTGAAAAGCATGTGGAAGTGACAGGATTCTCCTCAAGTGTATCTGATCTCAATACAGACAATTGCAAACGTCCTTGTTCAATGAGAGTGTAGCTCGGTCCTAGCTTCCATCAATTAGTGTCTGGCAGGCATCTGCCTGCAAAGCGTACACACTTCTGAGAGTTGAGCTTATGGCCTTTCGCTCCCACATCCTGATGCCTGTACGGTTCGCTTGCACAGCATTTCGTTCTACGCGGGACAGGAGCCGAGAGAGAACCAAGTGACTGGCTTGTCAATTTCGCGCCTAGCACACAGCTGCCTCCAAGGCATGCACACTCCTTTGGGTTGAGCTTATGGCTTCAACCTCCCACATGCTGACCGCCTGTACCCTTTGCAGCCAAGGGATTTCGTTGGACACGGGATTCAAGCTTTGGGAGAGGCAAGTGTCTCTTAGCTCAATCCAGTGACTTCTGACGACTTCCTCCCTCAGATGGGTGGTACATACTAACTTCCAACCCTGAGGACCTAGTTGCTAGCTCTCTCTCAGAAGAACTTTCTTCTGTGAGATGAGCTGACTTGCGGTCCTTCCCAGTTCCACACTGCCTGCACATGGAGTTACGAACATCCTCACCAGACATGTTTGTCAGAAGCTCATGGGACGCAAGGGGCAAGCTGCAGGCCTCAATGGTGCTGTCACTCGGTGCAGTAGAGCGGTATAAACGCAACGTCCTGACTTCCAGTGCTGCTGCGTTCTCACGGCCAGTAGAACGCAGCTAGTGGAAAGCTGCATTCGGGGCATGCTACCTTTGGAGAGTTGAGCTCAAAGAAGGACCCTCCCGCCTCGGGTGCCCTTGTGGGTGGAGCTGCCAACATCCTCATGTCAGGTGCAGAGAGAGGTGTTGAGAAATGCGTGTGGAAGCGTCAGGCCTGTCCTCACGCAATCTGAGTTGAATACAGCGATTGCCAACGTCCTTGTTCAATTAGAGTGTAGCTAGGTTCTAACTCCCCTGTATGAGTGGGGAGCAGACATCTGCCTCCTAGGCATACACGCTCCTGAGAGTTGAGCTTATGGCCTGTCCCTCCCACATCCTGCCTGCAGGTACACCTCGCTCCTAACAGGCCTAGGCTCGATGCGTGACTGAAGTGTTGTGAGAGGTAAATGGAAAGTCCGGGCCAACAAGACTAGTGCCTCCTAGCTCAATCTAGCGATTTCCTAGTATTTCCTGTGTGAGCCAGGTGCTACATCCTAAGTGCCATACGAGAGAAGCTAGCTGAACACCTTGTCCAAAAGGAACTTACTTCGGAGAGTTGAGCTCACCCTCAGTCCCTCACAGTTGCACACTGCCCACAGAATGAGTTTCCAACATCTGCACCAGAGCCGTTTGTCAGAGGCTTGTGAGACACAAGTGGAATAAGCAGACCTGGATGGTGTCTCCAGCTGCAGTGGAGTGGTATTCTGAGTACCTCCTGGCTTAGAGTACTGCTACGTTCTCAGTGCCCTAAAAACGCAGCTAGTTGAAAGCTGGCTTCTAGGCATGCTTCCTTGTGCGAGCTGAGGTCAGGGCAGGACCCTCCTGCATCCTGACTGCCTGTAGACATAGTTCCCAGCATCCTTATGTTAGGCGCCGGAAGAGGTTGTGTGAAAAGCATGTGGAAGTGACAGGATTCTCCTCAAGTGTATCTGATCTCAATACAGACATTGCAAACGTCCTTGTTCAATGAGAGTGTAGCTCGGTCCTAGCTCCCACAAAGCGTCTAGCAGACATCTGCCTGCAAAGCATACACACTTCCGAGAGTTGAGCTTATGGACTGTCCCTCCCACATCCTGCCTGCAGGTACACCGCGCTCCTAACAGGCCTAGCCCCGATGCGTGACTGAAGTGTTGTGAGAGGTAAGTGGAAAGTCCCGGCACACAAGACTAGTGCATCCAAGCTCAATCTAGCGATTTCCTAGTATTTCCTGTGTGAGCCAGGTGCTACATCCTAAGTGCCATACGAGAGAAGCTAGCTGAACGCCTTGTCCAAAAGGAACTTGCTTCGGAGAGTTGATCTCACCCTCAGTCCCTCACAGTTGCACACTGCCTGCAGAATGAGTTTCGAACATCTGCACCTCAGCAGTTTGTCAGAGGCTTGTGAGACGCAAGTGGAATAAGCGGACTTGGATGGTGTCTCCAGCTGCAGTGGAGTGGTATTCTGGGTACCTCCTGGCTTAGAGTACTGCTACGTTCTCAGTGCCCTAGGAACGCAGCTAGTTGAAAGCTGGCTTCTAGGCATGCTTCCTTGTGCGAGCTGAGGTCAGGGCAGGACCCTCCCCCATCCTAACTGCCCCTACAGATAGGTCTCAGCATCCCTATGTTAGGCGCCGGAACACGTAGTGTGAAAAGCATGTGGAAGTGACAGGATTCTCCTCAAGTGTATCTGATCTCAATACAGACAATTGCAAACGTCCTTGTTCAATGAGAGTGTAGCTCGGTCCTAGCTTCCATCAATTAGTGTCTGGCAGGCATCTGCCTGCAAAGCGTACACACTTCTGAGAGTTGAGCTTATGGCCTTTCGCTCCCACATCCTGATGCCTGTACGGTTCGCTTGCACAGCATTTCGTTCTACGCGGGACAGGAGCCGAGAGAGAACCAAGTGACTGGCTTGTCAATTTCGCGCCTAGCACACAGCTGCCTCCAAGGCATGCACACTCCTTTGGGTTGAGCTTATGGCTTCAACCTCCCACATGCTGACCGCCTGTACCCTTTGCAGCCAAGGGATTTCGTTGGACACGGGATTCAAGCTTTGGGAGAGGCAAGTGTCTCTTAGCTCAATCCAGTGACTTCTGACGACTTCCTCCCTCAGATGGGTGGTACATACTAACTTCCAACCCTGAGGACCTAGTTGCTAGCTCTCTCTCAGAAGAACTTTCTTCTGTGAGATGAGCTGACTTGCGGTCCTTCCCAGTTCCACACTGCCTGCACATGGAGTTACGAACATCCTCACCAGACATGTTTGTCAGAAGCTCATGGGACGCAAGGGGCAAGCTGCAGGCCTCAATGGTGCTGTCACTCGGTGCAGTAGAGCGGTATAAACGCAACGTCCTGACTTCCAGTGCTGCTGCGTTCTCACGGCCAGTAGAACGCAGCTAGTGGAAAGCTGCATTCGGGGCATGCTACCTTTGGAGAGTTGAGCTCAAAGAAGGACCCTCCCGCCTCGGGTGCCCTTGTGGGTGGAGCTGCCAACATCCTCATGTCAGGTGCAGAGAGAGGTGTTGAGAAATGCGTGTGGAAGCGTCAGGCCTGTCCTCACGCAATCTGAGTTGAATACAGCGATTGCCAACGTCCTTGTTCAATTAGAGTGTAGCTAGGTTCTAACTCCCCTGTATGAGTGGGGAGCAGACATCTGCCTCCTAGGCATACACGCTCCTGAGAGTTGAGCTTATGGCCTGTCCCTCCCACATCCTGCCTGCAGGTACACCTCGCTCCTAACAGGCCTAGGCTCGATGCGTGACTGAAGTGTTGTGAGAGGTAAATGGAAAGTCCGGGCCAACAAGACTAGTGCCTCCTAGCTCAATCTAGCGATTTCCTAGTATTTCCTGTGTGAGCCAGGTGCTACATCCTAAGTGCCATACGAGAGAAGCTAGCTGAACACCTTGTCCAAAAGGAACTTACTTCGGAGAGTTGAGCTCACCCTCAGTCCCTCACAGTTGCACACTGCCCACAGAATGAGTTTCCAACATCTGCACCAGAGCCGTTTGTCAGAGGCTTGTGAGACACAAGTGGAATAAGCAGACCTGGATGGTGTCTCCAGCTGCAGTGGAGTGGTATTCTGAGTACCTCCTGGCTTAGAGTACTGCTACGTTCTCAGTGCCCTAAAAACGCAGCTAGTTGAAAGCTGGCTTCTAGGCATGCTTCCTTGTGCGAGCTGAGGTCAGGGCAGGACCCTCCTGCATCCTGACTGCCTGTAGACATAGTTCCCAGCATCCTTATGTTAGGCGCCGGAAGAGGTTGTGTGAAAAGCATGTGGAAGTGACAGGATTCTCCTCAAGTGTATCTGATCTCAATACAGACATTGCAAACGTCCTTGTTCAATGAGAGTGTAGCTCGGTCCTAGCTCCCACAAAGCGTCTAGCAGACATCTGCCTGCAAAGCATACACACTTCCGAGAGTTGAGCTTATGGACTGTCCCTCCCACATCCTGCCTGCAGGTACACCGCGCTCCTAACAGGCCTAGCCCCGATGCGTGACTGAAGTGTTGTGAGAGGTAAGTGGAAAGTCCCGGCACACAAGACTAGTGCATCCAAGCTCAATCTAGCGATTTCCTAGTATTTCCTGTGTGAGCCAGGTGCTACATCCTAAGTGCCATACGAGAGAAGCTAGCTGAACGCCTTGTCCAAAAGCAACTTGCTTCGGAGAGTTGATCTCACCCTCAGTCCCTCACAGTTGCACACTGCCTGCAGAATGAGTTTCGAACATCTGCACCTCAGCAGTTTGTCAGAGGCTTGTGAGACGCAAGTGGAATAAGCGGACTTGGATGGTGTCTCCAGCTGCAGTGGAGTGGTATTCTGGGTACCTCCTGGCTTAGAGTACTGCTACGTTCTCAGTGCCCTAGGAACGCAGCTAGTTGAAAGCTGGCTTCTAGGCATGCTTCCTTGTGCGAGCTGAGGTCAGGGCAGGACCCTCCCCCATCCTAACTGCCCCTACAGATAGGTCTCAGCATCCCTATGTTAGGCGCCGGAACACGTAGTGTGAAAAGCATGTGGAAGTGACAGGATTCTCCTCAAGTGTATCTGATCTCAATACAGACAATTGCAAACGTCCTTGTTCAATGAGAGTGTAGCTCGGTCCTAGCTTCCATCAATTAGTGTCTGGCAGGCATCTGCCTGCAAAGCGTACACACTTCTGAGAGTTGAGCTTATGGCCTTTCGCTCCCACATCCTGATGCCTGTACGGTTCGCTTGCACAGCATTTCGTTCTACGCGGGACAGGAGCCGAGAGAGAACCAAGTGACTGGCTTGTCAATTTCGCGCCTAGCACACAGCTGCCTCCAAGGCATGCACACTCCTTTGGGTTGAGCTTATGGCTTCAACCTCCCACATGCTGACCGCCTGTACCCTTTGCAGCCAAGGGATTTCGTTGGACACGGGATTCAAGCTTTGGGAGAGGCAAGTGTCTCTTAGCTCAATCCAGTGACTTCTGACGACTTCCTCCCTCAGATGGGTGGTACATACTAACTTCCAACCCTGAGGACCTAGTTGCTAGCTCTCTCTCAGAAGAACTTTCTTCTGTGAGATGAGCTGACTTGCGGTACTTCCCAGTTCCACACTGCCTGCACATGGAGTTACGAACATCCTCACCAGACATGTTTGTCAGAAGCTCATGGGACACAAGGGGCAAGCTGCAGGCCTCAATGGTGCTGTCACTCGGTGCAGTAGAGCGGTATAAACGCAACGTCCTGACTTCCAGTGCTGCTGCGTTCTCACGGCCAGTAGAACGCAGCTAGTGGAAAGCTGCATTCGGGGCATGCTACCTTTGGAGAGTTGAGCTCAAAGAAGGACCCTCCCGCCTCGGGTGCCCTTGTGGGTGGAGCTGCCAACATCCACATCTCAGGTGCAGAGAGAGGTGTTGAGAAATGCGTGTGGAAGCGTCAGACCTGTCCTCACGCAATGTGAGTTGAATACAGCGATTGCCAACGTCCTTGTTCAATTAGAGTGTAGCTAGGTTCTAACTCCCCTGTATGAGTGGGGAGCAGATATCTGCCTCCTAGGCATACACGCTCCTGAGAGTTGAGCTTATGGCCTGTCCCTCCCACATCCTGCCTGCAGGTACACCTCGCTCCTAACAGGCCTAGGCTCGATGCGTGACTGAAGTGTTGTGAGAGGTAAATGGAAATTCCGGGCCAACAAGACTAGTGCCTCCTAGCTCAGTCTAGCGATTTCCTAGTATTTCCTGTGTGAGCCAGGTGCTACATCCTAAGTGCCATACGAGAGAAGCTGGCTGAACACCTTGTCCAAAAGGAACTTACTTCGGAGAGTTGAGCTCACCCTCAGTCCCTCACAGTTGCACACTGCCCACAGAATGAGTTTCCAACATCTGCACCAGAGCCGTTTGTCAGAGGCTTGTGAGACACAAGTGGAATAAGCAGACCTGGATGGTGTCTCCAGCTGCAGTGGAGTGGTATTCTGAGTACCTCCTGGCTTAGAGTACTGCTACGTTCTCAGTGCCCTAAAAACGCAGCTAGTTGAAAGCTGGCTTCTAGGCATGCTTCCTTGTGCGAGCTGAGGTCAGGGCAGGACCCTCCTGCATCCTGACTGCCTGTAGACATAGTTCCCAGCATCCTTATGTTAGGCGCCGGAAGAGGTTGTGTGAAAAGCATGTGGAAGTGACAGGATTCTCCTCAAGTGTATCTGATCTCAATACAGACATTGCAAACGTCCTTGTTCAATGAGAGTGTAGCTCGGTCCTAGCTCCCACAAAGCGTCTAGCAGACATCTGCCTGCAAAGCATACACACTTCCGAGAGTTGAGCTTATGGACTGTCCCTCCCACATCCTGCCTGCAGGTACACCGCGCTCCTAACAGGCCTAGCCCCGATGCGTGACTGAAGTGTTGTGAGAGGTAAGTGGAAAGTCCCGGCACACAAGACTAGTGCATCCAAGCTCAATCTAGCGATTTCCTAGTATTTCCTGTGTGAGCCAGGTGCTACATCCTAAGTGCCATACGAGAGAAGCTAGCTGAACGCCTTGTCCAAAAGGAACTTGCTTCGGAGAGTTGATCTCACCCTCAGTCCCTCACAGTTGCACACTGCCTGCAGAATGAGTTTCGAACATCTGCACCTCAGCAGTTTGTCAGAGGCTTGTGAGACGCAAGTGGAATAAGCGGACTTGGATGGTGTCTCCAGCTGCAGTGGAGTGGTATTCTGGGTACCTCCTGGCTTAGAGTACTGCTACGTTCTCAGTGCCCTAGGAACGCAGCTAGTTGAAAGCTGGCTTCTAGGCATGCTTCCTTGTGCGAGCTGAGGTCAGGGCAGGACCCTCCCCCATCCTAACTGCCCCTACAGATAGGTCTCAGCATCCCTATGTTAGGCGCCGGAACACGTAGTGTGAAAAGCATGTGGAAGTGACAGGATTCTCCTCAAGTGTATCTGATCTCAATACAGACAATTGCAAACGTCCTTGTTCAATGAGAGTGTAGCTCGGTCCTAGCTTCCATCAATTAGTGTCTGGCAGGCATCTGCCTGCAAAGCGTACACACTTCTGAGAGTTGAGCTTATGGCCTTTCGCTCCCACATCCTGATGCCTGTACGGTTCGCTTGCACAGCATTTCGTTCTACGCGGGACAGGAGCCGAGAGAGAACCAAGTGACTGGCTTGTCAATTTCGCGCCTAGCACACAGCTGCCTCCAAGGCATGCACACTCCTTTGGGTTGAGCTTATGGCTTCAACCTCCCACATGCTGACCGCCTGTACCCTTTGCAGCCAAGGGATTTCGTTGGACACGGGATTCAAGCTTTGGGAGAGGCAAGTGTCTCTTAGCTCAATCCAGTGACTTCTGACGACTTCCTCCCTCAGATGGGTGGTACATACTAACTTCCAACCCTGAGGACCTAGTTGCTAGCTCTCTCTCAGAAGAACTTTCTTCTGTGAGATGAGCTGACTTGCGGTACTTCCCAGTTCCACACTGCCTGCACATGGAGTTACGAACATCCTCACCAGACATGTTTGTCAGAAGCTCATGGGACACAAGGGGCAAGCTGCAGGCCTCAATGGTGCTGTCACTCGGTGCAGTAGAGCGGTATAAACGCAACGTCCTGACTTCCAGTGCTGCTGCGTTCTCACGGCCAGTAGAACGCAGCTAGTGGAAAGCTGCATTCGGGGCATGCTACCTTTGGAGAGTTGAGCTCAAAGAAGGACCCTCCCGCCTCGGGTGCCCTTGTGGGTGGAGCTGCCAACATCCTCATGTCAGGTGCAGAGAGAGGTGTTGAGAAATGCGTGTGGAAGCGTCAGGCCTGTCCTCACGCAATCTGAGTTGAATACAGCGATTGCCAACGTCCTTGTTCAATTAGAGTGTAGCTAGGTTCTAACTCCCCTGTATGAGTGGGGAGCAGATATCTGCCTCCTAGGCATACACGCTCCTGAGAGTTGAGCTTATGGCCTGTCCCTCCCACATCCTGCCTGCAGGTACACCTCGCTCCTAACAGGCCTAGGCTCGATGCGTGACTGAAGTGTTGTGAGAGGTAAATGGAAATTCCGGGCCAACAAGACTAGTGCCTCCTAGCTCAGTCTAGCGATTTCCTAGTATTTCCTGTGTGAGCCAGGTGCTACATCCTAAGTGCCATACGAGAGAAGCTGGCTGAACACCTTGTCCAAAAGGAACTTACTTCGGAGAGTTGAGCTCACCCTCAGTCCCTCACAGTTGCACACTGCCCACAGAATGAGTTTCCAACATCTGCACCAGAGCCGTTTGTCAGAGGCTTGTGAGACACAAGTGGAATAAGCAGACCTGGATGGTGTCTCCAGCTGCAGTGGAGTGGTATTCTGAGTACCTCCTGGCTTAGAGTACTGCTACGTTCTCAGTGCCCTAAAAACGCAGCTAGTTGAAAGCTGGCTTCTAGGCATGCTTCCTTGTGCGAGCTGAGGTCAGGGCAGGACCCTCCTGCATCCTGACTGCCTGTAGACATAGTTCCCAGCATCCTTATGTTAGGCGCCGGAAGAGGTTGTGTGAAAAGCATGTGGAAGTGACAGGATTCTCCTCAAGTGTATCTGATCTCAATACAGACATTGCAAACGTCCTTGTTCAATGAGAGTGTAGCTCGGTCCTAGCTCCCACAAAGCGTCTAGCAGACATCTGCCTGCAAAGCATACACACTTCCGAGAGTTGAGCTTATGGACTGTCCCTCCCACATCCTGCCTGCAGGTACACCGCGCTCCTAACAGGCCTAGCCCCGATGCGTGACTGAAGTGTTGTGAGAGGTAAGTGGAAAGTCCCGGCACACAAGACTAGTGCATCCAAGCTCAATCTAGCGATTTCCTAGTATTTCCTGTGTGAGCCAGGTGCTACATCCTAAGTGCCATACGAGAGAAGCTAGCTGAACGCCTTGTCCAAAAGGAACTTGCTTCGGAGAGTTGATCTCACCCTCAGTCCCTCACAGTTGCACACTGCCTGCAGAATGAGTTTCGAACATCTGCACCTCAGCAGTTTGTCAGAGGCTTGTGAGACGCAAGTGGAATAAGCGGACTTGGATGGTGTCTCCAGCTGCAGTGGAGTGGTATTCTGGGTACCTCCTGGCTTAGAGTACTGCTACGTTCTCAGTGCCCTAGGAACGCAGCTAGTTGAAAGCTGGCTTCTAGGCATGCTTCCTTGTGCGAGCTGAGGTCAGGGCAGGACCCTCCCCCATCCTAACTGCCCCTACAGATAGGTCTCAGCATCCCTATGTTAGGCGCCGGAACACGTAGTGTGAAAAGCATGTGGAAGTGACAGGATTCTCCTCAAGTGTATCTGATCTCAATACAGACAATTGCAAACGTCCTTGTTCAATGAGAGTGTAGCTCGGTCCTAGCTTCCATCAATTAGTGTCTGGCAGGCATCTGCCTGCAAAGCGTACACACTTCTGAGAGTTGAGCTTATGGCCTTTCGCTCCCACATCCTGATGCCTGTACGGTTCGCTTGCACAGCATTTCGTTCTACGCGGGACAGGAGCCGAGAGAGAACCAAGTGACTGGCTTGTCAATTTCGCGCCTAGCACACAGCTGCCTCCAAGGCATGCACACTCCTTTGGGTTGAGCTTATGGCTTCAACCTCCCACATGCTGACCGCCTGTACCCTTTGCAGCCAAGGGATTTCGTTGGACACGGGATTCAAGCTTTGGGAGAGGCAAGTGTCTCTTAGCTCAATCCAGTGACTTCTGACGACTTCCTCCCTCAGATGGGTGGTACATACTAACTTCCAACCCTGAGGACCTAGTTGCTAGCTCTCTCTCAGAAGAACTTTCTTCTGTGAGATGAGCTGACTTGCGGTCCTTCCCAGTTCCACACTGCCTGCACATGGAGTTACGAACATCCTCACCAGACATGTTTGTCAGAAGCTCATGGGACGCAAGGGGCAAGCTGCAGGCCTCAATGGTGCTGTCACTCGGTGCAGTAGAGCGGTATAAACGCAACGTCCTGACTTCCAGTGCTGCTGCGTTCTCACGGCCAGTAGAACGCAGCTAGTGGAAAGCTGCATTCGGGGCATGCTACCTTTGGAGAGTTGAGCTCAAAGAAGGACCCTCCCGCCTCGGGTGCCCTTGTGGGTGGAGCTGCCAACATCCTCATGTCAGGTGCAGAGAGAGGTGTTGAGAAATGCGTGTGGAAGCGTCAGGCCTGTCCTCACGCAATCTGAGTTGAATACAGCGATTGCCAACGTCCTTGTTCAATTAGAGTGTAGCTAGGTTCTAACTCCCCTGTATGAGTGGGGAGCAGACATCTGCCTCCTAGGCATACACGCTCCTGAGAGTTGAGCTTATGGCCTGTCCCTCCCACATCCTGCCTGCAGGTACACCTCGCTCCTAACAGGCCTAGGCTCGATGCGTGACTGAAGTGTTGTGAGAGGTAAATGGAAAGTCCGGGCCAACAAGACTAGTGCCTCCTAGCTCAATCTAGCGATTTCCTAGTATTTCCTGTGTGAGCCAGGTGCTACATCCTAAGTGCCATACGAGAGAAGCTAGCTGAACACCTTGTCCAAAAGGAACTTACTTCGGAGAGTTGAGCTCACCCTCAGTCCCTCACAGTTGCACACTGCCCACAGAATGAGTTTCCAACATCTGCACCAGAGCCGTTTGTCAGAGGCTTGTGAGACACAAGTGGAATAAGCAGACCTGGATGGTGTCTCCAGCTGCAGTGGAGTGGTATTCTGAGTACCTCCTGGCTTAGAGTACTGCTACGTTCTCAGTGCCCTAAAAACGCAGCTAGTTGAAAGCTGGCTTCTAGGCATGCTTCCTTGTGCGAGCTGAGGTCAGGGCAGGACCCTCCTGCATCCTGACTGCCTGTAGACATAGTTCCCAGCATCCTTATGTTAGGCGCCGGAAGAGGTTGTGTGAAAAGCATGTGGAAGTGACAGGATTCTCCTCAAGTGTATCTGATCTCAATACAGACATTGCAAACGTCCTTGTTCAATGAGAGTGTAGCTCGGTCCTAGCTCCCACAAAGCGTCTAGCAGACATCTGCCTGCAAAGCATACACACTTCCGAGAGTTGAGCTTATGGACTGTCCCTCCCACATCCTGCCTGCAGGTACACCGCGCTCCTAACAGGCCTAGCCCCGATGCGTGACTGAAGTGTTGTGAGAGGTAAGTGGAAAGTCCCGGCACACAAGACTAGTGCATCCAAGCTCAATCTAGCGATTTCCTAGTATTTCCTGTGTGAGCCAGGTGCTACATCCTAAGTGCCATACGAGAGAAGCTAGCTGAACGCCTTGTCCAAAAGGAACTTGCTTCGGAGAGTTGATCTCACCCTCAGTCCCTCACAGTTGCACACTGCCTGCAGAATGAGTTTCGAACATCTGCACCTCAGCAGTTTGTCAGAGGCTTGTGAGACGCAAGTGGAATAAGCGGACTTGGATGGTGTCTCCAGCTGCAGTGGAGTGGTATTCTGGGTACCTCCTGGCTTAGAGTACTGCTACGTTCTCAGTGCCCTAGGAACGCAGCTAGTTGAAAGCTGGCTTCTAGGCATGCTTCCTTGTGCGAGCTGAGGTCAGGGCAGGACCCTCCCCCATCCTAACTGCCCCTACAGATAGGTCTCAGCATCCCTATGTTAGGCGCCGGAACACGTAGTGTGAAAAGCATGTGGAAGTGACAGGATTCTCCTCAAGTGTATCTGATCTCAATACAGACAATTGCAAACGTCCTTGTTCAATGAGAGTGTAGCTCGGTCCTAGCTTCCATCAATTAGTGTCTGGCAGGCATCTGCCTGCAAAGCGTACACACTTCTGAGAGTTGAGCTTATGGCCTTTCGCTCCCACATCCTGATGCCTGTACGGTTCGCTTGCACAGCATTTCGTTCTACGCGGGACAGGAGCCGAGAGAGAACCAAGTGACTGGCTTGTCAATTTCGCGCCTAGCACACAGCTGCCTCCAAGGCATGCACACTCCTTTGGGTTGAGCTTATGGCTTCAACCTCCCACATGCTGACCGCCTGTACCCTTTGCAGCCAAGGGATTTCGTTGGACACGGGATTCAAGCTTTGGGAGAGGCAAGTGTCTCTTAGCTCAATCCAGTGACTTCTGACGACTTCCTCCCTCAGATGGGTGGTACATACTAACTTCCAACCCTGAGGACCTAGTTGCTAGCTCTCTCTCAGAAGAACTTTCTTCTGTGAGATGAGCTGACTTGCGGTACTTCCCAGTTCCACACTGCCTGCACATGGAGTTACGAACATCCTCACCAGACATGTTTGTCAGAAGCTCATGGGACACAAGGGGCAAGCTGCAGGCCTCAATGGTGCTGTCACTCGGTGCAGTAGAGCGGTATAAACGCAACGTCCTGACTTCCAGTGCTGCTGCGTTCTCACGGCCAGTAGAACGCAGCTAGTGGAAAGCTGCATTCGGGGCATGCTACCTTTGGAGAGTTGAGCTCAAAGAAGGACCCTCCCGCCTCGGGTGCCCTTGTGGGTGGAGCTGCCAACATCCTCATGTCAGGTGCAGAGAGAGGTGTTGAGAAATGCGTGTGGAAGCGTCAGGCCTGTCCTCACGCAATCTGAGTTGAATACAGCGATTGCCAACGTCCTTGTTCAATTAGAGTGTAGCTAGGTTCTAACTCCCCTGTATGAGTGGGGAGCAGATATCTGCCTCCTAGGCATACACGCTCCTGAGAGTTGAGCTTATGGCCTGTCCCTCCCACATCCTGCCTGCAGGTACACCTCGCTCCTAACAGGCCTAGGCTCGATGCGTGACTGAAGTGTTGTGAGAGGTAAATGGAAATTCCGGGCCAACAAGACTAGTGCCTCCTAGCTCAATCTAGCGATTTCCTAGTATTTCCTGTGTGAGCCAGGTGCTACATCCTAAGTGCCATACGAGAGAAGCTGGCTGAACACCTTGTCCAAAAGGAACTTACTTCGGAGAGTTGAGCTCACCCTCAGTCCCTCACAGTTGCACACTGCCCACAGAATGAGTTTCCAACATCTGCACCAGAGCCGTTTGTCAGAGGCTTGTGAGACACAAGTGGAATAAGCAGACCTGGATGGTGTCTCCAGCTGCAGTGGAGTGGTATTCTGAGTACCTCCTGGCTTAGAGTACTGCTACGTTCTCAGTGCCCTAAAAACGCAGCTAGTTGAAAGCTGGCTTCTAGGCATGCTTCCTTGTGCGAGCTGAGGTCAGGGCAGGACCCTCCTGCATCCTGACTGCCTGTAGACATAGTTCCCAGCATCCTTATGTTAGGCGCCGGAAGAGGTTGTGTGAAAAGCATGTGGAAGTGACAGGATTCTCCTCAAGTGTATCTGATCTCAATACAGACATTGCAAACGTCCTTGTTCAATGAGAGTGTAGCTCGGTCCTAGCTCCCACAAAGCGTCTAGCAGACATCTGCCTGCAAAGCATACACACTTCCGAGAGTTGAGCTTATGGACTGTCCCTCCCACATCCTGCCTGCAGGTACACCGCGCTCCTAACAGGCCTAGCCCCGATGCGTGACTGAAGTGTTGTGAGAGGTAAGTGGAAAGTCCCGGCACACAAGACTAGTGCATCCAAGCTCAATCTAGCGATTTCCTAGTATTTCCTGTGTGAGCCAGGTGCTACATCCTAAGTGCCATACGAGAGAAGCTAGCTGAACGCCTTGTCCAAAAGGAACTTGCTTCGGAGAGTTGATCTCACCCTCAGTCCCTCACAGTTGCACACTGCCTGCAGAATGAGTTTCGAACATCTGCACCTCAGCAGTTTGTCAGAGGCTTGTGAGACGCAAGTGGAATAAGCGGACTTGGATGGTGTCTCCAGCTGCAGTGGAGTGGTATTCTGGGTACCTCCTGGCTTAGAGTACTGCTACGTTCTCAGTGCCCTAGGAACGCAGCTAGTTGAAAGCTGGCTTCTAGGCATGCTTCCTTGTGCGAGCTGAGGTCAGGGCAGGACCCTCCCCCATCCTAACTGCCCCTACAGATAGGTCTCAGCATCCCTATGTTAGGCGCCGGAACACGTAGTGTGAAAAGCATGTGGAAGTGACAGGATTCTCCTCAAGTGTATCTGATCTCAATACAGACAATTGCAAACGTCCTTGTTCAATGAGAGTGTAGCTCGGTCCTAGCTTCCATCAATTAGTGTCTGGCAGGCATCTGCCTGCAAAGCGTACACACTTCTGAGAGTTGAGCTTATGGCCTTTCGCTCCCACATCCTGATGCCTGTACGGTTCGCTTGCACAGCATTTCGTTCTACGCGGGACAGGAGCCGAGAGAGAACCAAGTGACTGGCTTGTCAATTTCGCGCCTAGCACACAGCTGCCTCCAAGGCATGCACACTCCTTTGGGTTGAGCTTATGGCTTCAACCTCCCACATGCTGACCGCCTGTACCCTTTGCAGCCAAGGGATTTCGTTGGACACGGGATTCAAGCTTTGGGAGAGGCAAGTGTCTCTTAGCTCAATCCAGTGACTTCTGACGACTTCCTCCCTCAGATGGGTGGTACATACTAACTTCCAACCCTGAGGACCTAGTTGCTAGCTCTCTCTCAGAAGAACTTTCTTCTGTGAGATGAGCTGACTTGCGGTCCTTCCCAGTTCCACACTGCCTGCACATGGAGTTACGAACATCCTCACCAGACATGTTTGTCAGAAGCTCATGGGACGCAAGGGGCAAGCTGCAGGCCTCAATGGTGCTGTCACTCGGTGCAGTAGAGCGGTATAAACGCAACGTCCTGACTTCCAGTGCTGCTGCGTTCTCACGGCCAGTAGAACGCAGCTAGTGGAAAGCTGCATTCGGGGCATGCTACCTTTGGAGAGTTGAGCTCAAAGAAGGACCCTCCCGCCTCGGGTGCCCTTGTGGGTGGAGCTGCCAACATCCTCATGTCAGGTGCAGAGAGAGGTGTTGAGAAATGCGTGTGGAAGCGTCAGGACCTGTCCTCACGCAATCTGAGTTGAATACAGCGATTGCCAACGTCCTTGTTCAATTAGAGTGTAGCTAGGTTCTAACTCCCCTGTATGAGTGGGGAGCAGACATCTGCCTCCTAGGCATACACGCTCCTGAGAGTTGAGCTTATGGCCTGTCCCTCCCACATCCTGCCTGCAGGTACACCTCGCTCCTAACAGGCCTAGGCTCGATGCGTGACTGAAGTGTTGTGAGAGGTAAAGTGGAAAGTCCGGCCAACAAGACTAGTGCCTCCAAGCTCAATCTAGCGATTTCCTAGTATTTCCTGTGTGAGCCAGGTGCTACATCCTAAGTGCCATACGAGAGAAGCTAGCTGAACGCCTTGTCCAAAAGGAACTTACTTCGGAGAGTTGAGCTCACCCTCAGTCCCTCACAGTTGCACACTGCCTGCAGAATGAGTTTCGAACATCTGCACCAGAGCCGTTTGTCAGAGGCTTGTGAGACGCAAGTGGAATAAGCGGACTTGGATGGTGTCTCCAGCTGCAGTGGAGTGGTATTCTGGGTACCTCCTGGCTTAGAGTACTGCTACGTTCTCAGTGCCCTAGGAACGCAGCTAGTTGAAAGCTGGCTTCTAGGCATGCTTCCTTGTGCGAGCTGAGGTCAGGGCAGGACCCTCCCCCATCCTAACTGCCCCTACAGATAGGTCTCAGCATCCCTATGTTAGGCGCCGGAACACGTAGTGTGAAAAGCATGTGGAAGTGACAGGATTCTCCTCAAGTGTATCTGATCTCAATACAGACAATTGCAAACGTCCTTGTTCAATGAGAGTGTAGCTCGGTCCTAGCTTCCATCAATTAGTGTCTGGCAGGCATCTGCCTGCAAAGCGTACACACTTCTGAGAGTTGAGCTTATGGCCTTTCGCTCCCACATCCTGATGCCTGTACGGTTCGCTTGCACAGCATTTCGTTCTACGCGGGACAGGAGCCGAGAGAGAACCAAGTGACTGGCTTGTCAATTTCGCGCCTAGCACACAGCTGCCTCCAAGGCATGCACACTCCTTTGGGTTGAGCTTATGGCTTCAACCTCCCACATGCTGACCGCCTGTACCCTTTGCAGCCAAGGGATTTCGTTGGACACGGGATTCAAGCTTTGGGAGAGGCAAGTGTCTCTTAGCTCAATCCAGTGACTTCTGACGACTTCCTCCCTCAGATGGGTGGTACATACTAACTTCCAACCCTGAGGACCTAGTTGCTAGCTCTCTCTCAGAAGAACTTTCTTCTGTGAGATGAGCTGACTTGCGGTCCTTCCCAGTTCCACACTGCCTGCACATGGAGTTACGAACATCCTCACCAGACATGTTTGTCAGAAGCTCATGGGACACAAGGGGCAAGCTGCAGGCCTCAATGGTGCTGTCACTCGGTGCAGTAGAGCGGTATAAACGCAACGTCCTGACTTCCAGTGCTGCTGCGTTCTCACGGCCAGTAGAACGCAGCTAGTGGAAAGCTGCATTCGGGGCATGCTACCTTTGGAGAGTTGAGCTCAAAGAAGGACCCTCCCGCCTCGGGTGCCCTTGTGGGTGGAGCTGCCAACATCCACATGTCAGGTGCAGAGAGAGGTGTTGAGAAATGCGTGTGGAAGCGTCAGACCTGTCCTCACGCAATCTGAGTTGAATACAGCGATTGCCAACGTCCTTGTTCAATTAGAGTGTAGCTAGGTTCTAACTCCCCTGTATGAGTGGGGAGCAGACATCTGCCTCCTAGGCATACACGCTCCTGAGAGTTGAGCTTATGGCCTGTCCCTCCCACATCCTGCCTGCAGGTACACCTCGCTCCTAACAGGCCTAGGCTCGATGCGTGACTGAAGTGTTGTGAGAGGTAAATGGAAATTCCGGGCCAACAAGACTAGTGCCTCCTAGCTCAATCTAGCGATTTCCTAGTATTTCCTGTGTGAGCCAGGTGCTACATCCTAAGTGCCATACGAGAGAAGCTGGCTGAACACCTTGTCCAAAAGGAACTTACTTCGGAGAGTTGAGCTCAACCTCAGTCCCTCACAGTTGCACACTGCCCACAGAATGAGTTTCCAACATCTGCACCAGAGCCGTTTGTCAGAGGCTTGTGAGACACAAGTGGAATAAGCAGACTTGGATGGTGTCTCCAGCTGCAGTGGAGTGGTATTCTGAGTACCTCCTGGCTTAGAGTACTGCTACGTTCTCACTGCCCTAAAAACGCAGCTAGTTGAAAGCTGGCTTCTAGGCATGCTTCCTTGTGCGAGCTGAGGTCAGGGCAGGACCCTCCTGCATCCTGACTGCCTGTAGACATAGTTCCCAGCATCCTTATGTTAGGCGCCGGAAGAGGTTGTGTGAAAAGCATGTGGAAGTGACAGGATTCTCCTCAAGTGTATCTGATCTCAATACAGACATTGCAAACGTCCTTGTTCAATGAGAGTGTAGCTCGGTCCTAGCTCCCACAAAGCGTCTAGCAGACATCTGCCTGCAAAGCATACACACTTCCGAGAGTTGAGCTTATGGACTGTCCCTCCCACATCCTGCCTGCAGGTACACCGCGCTCCTAACAGGCCTAGCCCCGATGCGTGACTGAAGTGTTGTGAGAGGTAAGTGGAAAGTCCCGGCACACAAGACTAGTGCATCCAAGCTCAATCTAGCGATTTCCTAGTATTTCCTGTGTGAGCCAGGTGCTACATCCTAAGTGCCATACGAGAGAAGCTAGCTGAACGCCTTGTCCAAAAGCAACTTGCTTCGGAGAGTTGATCTCACCCTCAGTCCCTCACAGTTGCACACTGCCTGCAGAATGAGTTTCGAACATCTGCACCTCAGCAGTTTGTCAGAGGCTTGTGAGACGCAAGTGGAATAAGCGGACTTGGATGGTGTCTCCAGCTGCAGTGGAGTGGTATTCTGGGTACCTCCTGGCTTAGAGTACTGCTACGTTCTCAGTGCCCTAGGAACGCAGCTAGTTGAAAGCTGGCTTCTAGGCATGCTTCCTTGTGCGAGCTGAGGTCAGGGCAGGACCCTCCCCCATCCTAACTGCCCCTACAGATAGGTCTCAGCATCCCTATGTTAGGCGCCGGAACACGTAGTGTGAAAAGCATGTGGAAGTGACAGGATTCTCCTCAAGTGTATCTGATCTCAATACAGACAATTGCAAACGTCCTTGTTCAATGAGAGTGTAGCTCGGTCCTAGCTTCCATCAATTAGTGTCTGGCAGGCATCTGCCTGCAAAGCGTACACACTTCTGAGAGTTGAGCTTATGGCCTTTCGCTCCCACATCCTGATGCCTGTACGGTTCGCTTGCACAGCATTTCGTTCTACGCGGGACAGGAGCCGAGAGAGAACCAAGTGACTGGCTTGTCAATTTCGCGCCTAGCACACAGCTGCCTCCAAGGCATGCACACTCCTTTGGGTTGAGCTTATGGCTTCAACCTCCCACATGCTGACCGCCTGTACCCTTTGCAGCCAAGGGATTTCGTTGGACACGGGATTCAAGCTTTGGGAGAGGCAAGTGTCTCTTAGCTCAATCCAGTGACTTCTGACGACTTCCTCCCTCAGATGGGTGGTACATACTAACTTCCAACCCTGAGGACCTAGTTGCTAGCTCTCTCTCAGAAGAACTTTCTTCTGTGAGATGAGCTGACTTGCGGTACTTCCCAGTTCCACACTGCCTGCACATGGAGTTACGAACATCCTCACCAGACATGTTTGTCAGAAGCTCATGGGACGCAAGGGGCAAGCTGCAGGCCTCAATGGTGCTGTCACTCGGTGCAGTAGAGCGGTATAAACGCAACGTCCTGACTTCCAGTGCTGCTGCGTTCTCACGGCCAGTAGAACGCAGCTAGTGGAAAGCTGCATTCGGGGCATGCTACCTTTGGAGAGTTGAGCTCAAAGAAGGACCCTCCCGCCTCGGGTGCCCTTGTGGGTGGAGCTGCCAACATCCTCATGTCAGGTGCAGAGAGAGGTGTTGAGAAATGCGTGTGGAAGCGTCAGGCCTGTCCTCACGCAATCTGAGTTGAATACAGCGATTGCCAACGTCCTTGTTCAATTAGAGTGTAGCTAGGTTCTAACTCCCCTGTATGAGTGGGGAGCAGACATCTGCCTCCTAGGCATACACGCTCCTGAGAGTTGAGCTTATGGCCTGTCCCTCCCACATCCTGCCTGCAGGTACACCTCGCTCCTAACAGGCCTAGGCTCGATGCGTGACTGAAGTGTTGTGAGAGGTAAATGGAAAGTCCGGGCCAACAAGACTAGTGCCTCCTAGCTCAATCTAGCGATTTCCTAGTATTTCCTGTGTGAGCCAGGTGCTACATCCTAAGTGCCATACGAGAGAAGCTAGCTGAACGCCTTGTCCAAAAGGAACTTACTTCGGAGAGTTGAGCTCACCCTCAGTCCCTCACAGTTGCACACTGCCCACAGAATGAGTTTCCAACATCTGCACCAGAGCCGTTTGTCAGAGGCTTGTGAGACACAAGTGGAATAAGCAGACCTGGATGGTGTCTCCAGCTGCAGTGGAGTGGTATTCTGAGTACCTCCTGGCTTAGAGTACTGCTACGTTCTCAGTGCCCTAAAAACGCAGCTAGTTGAAAGCTGGCTTCTAGGCATGCTTCCTTGTGCGAGCTGAGGTCAGGGCAGGACCCTCCTGCATCCTGACTGCCTGTAGACATAGTTCCCAGCATCCTTATGTTAGGCGCCGGAAGAGGTTGTGTGAAAAGCATGTGGAAGTGACAGGATTCTCCTCAAGTGTATCTGATCTCAATACAGACATTGCAAACGTCCTTGTTCAATGAGAGTGTAGCTCGGTCCTAGCTCCCACAAAGCGTCTAGCAGACATCTGCCTGCAAAGCATACACACTTCCGAGAGTTGAGCTTATGGACTGTCCCTCCCACATCCTGCCTGCAGGTACACCGCGCTCCTAACAGGCCTAGCCCCGATGCGTGACTGAAGTGTTGTGAGAGGTAAGTGGAAAGTCCCGGCACACAAGACTAGTGCATCCAAGCTCAATCTAGCGATTTCCTAGTATTTCCTGTGTGAGCCAGGTGCTACATCCTAAGTGCCATACGAGAGAAGCTAGCTGAACGCCTTGTCCAAAAGGAACTTGCTTCGGAGAGTTGATCTCACCCTCAGTCCCTCACAGTTGCACACTGCCTGCAGAATGAGTTTCGAACATCTGCACCTCAGCAGTTTGTCAGAGGCTTGTGAGACGCAAGTGGAATAAGCGGACTTGGATGGTGTCTCCAGCTGCAGTGGAGTGGTATTCTGGGTACCTCCTGGCTTAGAGTACTGCTACGTTCTCAGTGCCCTAGGAACGCAGCTAGTTGAAAGCTGGCTTCTAGGCATGCTTCCTTGTGCGAGCTGAGGTCAGGGCAGGACCCTCCCCCATCCTAACTGCCCCTACAGATAGGTCTCAGCATCCCTATGTTAGGCGCCGGAACACGTAGTGTGAAAAGCATGTGGAAGTGACAGGATTCTCCTCAAGTGTATCTGATCTCAATACAGACAATTGCAAACGTCCTTGTTCAATGAGAGTGTAGCTCGGTCCTAGCTTCCATCAATTAGTGTCTGGCAGGCATCTGCCTGCAAAGCGTACACACTTCTGAGAGTTGAGCTTATGGCCTTTCGCTCCCACATCCTGATGCCTGTACGGTTCGCTTGCACAGCATTTCGTTCTACGCGGGACAGGAGCCGAGAGAGAACCAAGTGACTGGCTTGTCAATTTCGCGCCTAGCACACAGCTGCCTCCAAGGCATGCACACTCCTTTGGGTTGAGCTTATGGCTTCAACCTCCCACATGCTGACCGCCTGTACCCTTTGCAGCCAAGGGATTTCGTTGGACACGGGATTCAAGCTTTGGGAGAGGCAAGTGTCTCTTAGCTCAATCCAGTGACTTCTGACGACTTCCTCCCTCAGATGGGTGGTACATACTAACTTCCAACCCTGAGGACCTAGTTGCTAGCTCTCTCTCAGAAGAACTTTCTTCTGTGAGATGAGCTGACTTGCGGTACTTCCCAGTTCCACACTGCCTGCACATGGAGTTACGAACATCCTCACCAGACATGTTTGTCAGAAGCTCATGGGACGCAAGGGGCAAGCTGCAGGCCTCAATGGTGCTGTCACTCGGTGCAGTAGAGCGGTATAAACGCAACGTCCTGACTTCCAGTGCTGCTGCGTTCTCACGGCCAGTAGAACGCAGCTAGTGGAAAGCTGCATTCGGGGCATGCTACCTTTGGAGAGTTGAGCTCAAAGAAGGACCCTCCCGCCTCGGGTGCCCTTGTGGGTGGAGCTGCCAACATCCACATGTCAGGTGCAGAGAGAGG